>NC_049992.1:1977610-2084496 GCF_000003815.2 Branchiostoma floridae | reverse complement strand
CTAGACTGTCGTTTCTTGACGTTTTCCAGAACCAGATGACGAAACGAATCATATCCTTTGAACCACTCGAAGGTGTCCTCTTCCTCGTACCTTCTGTCCCAGTACTCCTTCTTGGCGTATTCCCGCACGTCTTGGGGAAGGAAACTGTTGCTCTCTTCACTTTCTGAGGTCCCAAACTCCGCCATGCTTCTGATGAACTTTAACCTTTCAGTGGACTTCTTCATTAGATACTGTAGGTGAAGAAAGTTCATTTCAAGTTTTGACATTGTCATGATATATTCTTACAGAAAATTAACTTGAAGAAAACAGAAAGATATTTCTGTATTGTTTAAGAATGTTTTCATTTAGTTTTTAATTGTTTTATTATCGAATCACCGTTTCGAATTTTTATTTCTCCCCGCTTTACAAGTGGTCTCGTCTGCTCGAAAAGACTTCTTGTCTTTCTTTGTCGGACATGTTGCTGGCAAAGTGAAAGTTCTTGAAGGAACTCTACACCTTCCTCAGACACTTCCTCAAGACGTTCTCCTCCCCAGGTACGTGCCTTGATCTCCGACAAGGTCGCCTGAGTTCCACAGGAAGCGCTTGTTTACCTAATGACGTCACGGTAAACACATCCTGCCGGCTGGCTTCAGTGCAACCAAATACTCCACATTCCTAAGGAGATTGTGTTTAGAGCGGCCATTTTCTTTGACCACCGGTCGTCTTATCGTCTGACCTCTAGCATTCTCCACATACAGGGTCACCAAGACGTCTTGACGCGTCAGCAGGCCTTCCTTGAGGCGGATTTGAAAGATTTGTGTGGGTTGAGCGGTTGTGCACCCACGCAGTTTCTCCGTGAGTCACTAAACTACTCCAGACCACAGTCTTGCCATTTTTGGGCATCGCCAGGTTCAGATTACCACAAAACTAAGACGTACTCGCCAAGACAAGTACTTCCTCACGTCGTCACCTCAAAGCCAGGTCTAAGACACGACTTCCAGATCTTAAGGTAGGTGTGTTTGTCTCGTGTTGTCGGCAGGATATTTATGATGATTTGTGGCTTGTTTTCAGGTGGTTTACGTTTATGTTACAGGTAAAACAGTTGGGGGGAAAATTTACGGTGCGGCCGTGTCAACTGTCACGATTTCTCCTTCTGTAGTTCTTTCTGCTTTAAGACTGCTGGGAAGAATTTCTGCAGGGTCCTTGCCTCTTGGGGGTCTTTTGGGGTCACGGCATTTTTACTTTCTGCCCCGTTAAGCAAACAGAAATGTCCCCCACCGGTCGTGAGAAAGATTTACGACCGAAGATTAAGTCTATTTCCTTACCAGAAAATCCACATGTTAGGCTAAAATAACACCGCCTAAACATGGAACATCCCTGGATACCTTCTCACCCCTTATGGACCAAAAGCCATCATAAATATAGCAACAACTGATTACTAAAACATGTCTACTATGGCCCAGTTTTTAATTTTATCAATTGTTTTTTTTATATCAAGTTGAGGCTAGGACAAACCAGGACAAATCCACGCCCAGAATTCAGACAACAGATCGGAACACTTACAAGGTGTCAAACCATGACATTTAATCATGAATATAGCACCAAACTGATTACTAAAACATGCCAAAAGTCTTGTAGTTGTAGTAACTTGTACTGTCAGACTGTGGCCTAGTTTTTCCAAGGAGACGTTCTTGGTTTTTCTGAAGATGAAACCAGGACAAATCCACGCCCAGTATTCAGACAACACTTACAATAGGTGTCAGACCGTGACATTAACATGTCCTTTGTTTATAGAACAATACCCAGGTGAGATAACTATGTCCACCACATATGCAGGGGAAGTGACGTTTTGTTATGTTAAACTCAGCAATTTACAAGTTGGACAAATGTATCCTGCTGATTCATTGTTGGTTTGTCTTAGTTTCCCACTCACTGGTAACATTGACCTAGTCACAACAATGGTATGTATATCTACAACTTAATCCATTGTAACCATAGATCTAATGAGTAATGTAGAATAAAGCTCTACTGTCAGTTATACATTTAATCTTTATATTATCACATACTGTTAAACAAACGGTATGTTTTTCCCCTATTAATGCAGACATTGGTTACGATCATTGACACAATAAGTTTTTACACAGGCTTGCTATAAAATTATGTTATTTTAAAGTGTTGACACATTAACTGTCATTTAACAAAATTGGAGCGATTCAGGTTGACTGCAAATTGATTTGGTTACCATGAAATGTCCTTATCCCCATAAAGTCTAGTGAACCTGATATTATTAGATTTCATCATCATTGACAGACAAATTAATGAGCCAATGTGATCTCTAGCGACTCAGTTTATCAGATTTTTACCCATGAAATTATCCAGATTGAAATTTATTACCCCATGGAGGCCCAGAAATCATGATCATCATTCATCTATACTATAGGCGATTCAGCTGAGTCAGTGACACATAGAACTTGGAAGTGCATTAAATCTGCTATGGCGTGGTGTGACATGTTTTCTAATCATGTTCTTTGTCATACCATCAGCTTTATCTGAAAAACTTCCGATCTGTTTTTCCGTCAAGTTTAAAAATTCAATTTTTATCATAGATTAAAGACTTCTTTTTACAAACTTTTTGGACCAAATAGACAGTCACGGTGATAAAAAAAATCTCATTGCAAGTTGTCAAATTTATATAAACATTTGCTGGTGATTTGTTATTGTTTCAGATGTTCATAACAGATGTTACAGTTCCACATAACTCCCAAGAAAAATAAATGTTCCCAACTTATTCATCATAAAGAGACATGATGAATATCATAGTGCTGTCAGGTGTTTGGCACTTTGTTTGGAGGGAAATATATAGAGAGTTTTTTTTTTTCTGTTCGAATTAGAAACATACATGTGGGCCATGAAAAATTCATGTCTTTGTTGTCTGGGTCTTTGGGGGTGAATCCATCTCAGTAGACATGTTCTACAGGAGAATCTTTGCCATTCACAACAAACTGTCTCTTTGTGCCATAGAAATGACAATTCATCTTGTAAAGATGTCCCATTGTCTAATGGAAATTGGTTTGAAAATTGATGATGTCATTCATCATTTTACCTCAACAACAGATTGACAAGACAATTAAACAATTATCTTTTGTTTAGTTACAATATTCATGTGACTCTTTTTTAGGTTTTAGTATTGATATTGTCAGATTTAAGCCCCATCTATAAAACTCATTTAGGAACATGCAGAATGTTGTTGTTGTTGGCTTGCGACCAATTTTTGTAGATCATTTAAAGCTTGCGTCAGATCTCAGTCTGTAACTTGTACAAGGACTTTGGACTCCATTCAAATCTTCCAAAAGTTGCTGTTCCAGCAAAACATCCACATGACAACCTGGCATGGTACGAGAGCAAGCTGTCATGGACTTAGATTAGAATGTTTTGCAGAACATTTCGGGCATTATTTTTTACATTTAGAGGCCAAAATCTAAACATCCAACTTCGTGCTAGCTTTTTTTTTTATTTGCGCCTTCTAAAAAAAAGTTGCAGTTAGAAGACACCAGCATGACAACCTGACATTGAACCTTTATGATGTCATAGACTGAGAATGTTTTGCAGAACATTCAGGCATTATATTTTACATTAGAGCCCAAAATCTAAAGCTTCAACTGTATATACTATGATAGCTTTTCATCACATCAGCCTTGTCAAAACAAGGCGGCAGGCGGCGATTTTAGCCACCTACTTACATTTTTCCAGCCGGCTACTTTGGGGTAGAATTTAAAAAAATAAAAGTTTAAATCCAGTGCTCCCAGTTACAAAATCCCCCAGCAATTTGTTTTGATAAACCTCTGGCAGTTTTCTGATAGTTGGCCCCCGGTTAGGGGTCATAGCGGGGAACCTATGCCAAATTTTTTTGAAATTCAGGATTTTTTTGTTAATTCAAAGTTTAAAGATAACAATAAAAGTTACCCAAAATATATTTAGTTACCCAAACCATATTTAGGGGTCTAAATTCAAAAATTTTCCCAGGCCCCCCAGACCCCCCCTACGGGAAGGGGGGACACCCCACTCCCGTACCCACCCCCCGCTCGCCACTTCGTGGCTCGCCGCAAGCCGCTATGCGCCTTGCCTGCTACTTTCATATATTAGCCCCCTACTCTAAAAGTTTGTGACAAGGCTGTTGTGCCTTCTAAAAAGAAGTTGCAGTTGGAAAACACCAGCATGACAACCTGACATTGAACCTTTATGATGTCATAGACTGAGAATGTTTTGCAGAATATTCAGGCATTATATTTGAAATTGAAGTCCAAAATCTAAAGCATCTACTATATGATAGCTTTTCATATGCGTCTTTTTAAATTTGCAGCAAAACGTCCGCATGACGACCTGACATTGAACCAGAGAATGATGTCATAGACTGAGAATGTTTTGCGTAACTAACATTCGGGCATCATTTTTTTTTTTTTATATTAGAGCCCAAAATCCTAAGCTTCCACTGTATTTTCAAATGCTCCAGTAGGAAAACATCGGCATGACAACCTGACATTGAACCAAAGCATGATGTCATAGACTGAGAATGTTTTGGGGAACATTCAGAGGTTGTTGTTGACACAAGAGCCCACAATCTGGGCCCCACCTGTTCCTGAAGTCAGTAGTTATAATAATTGGTGCCTCACATGTGGTGTAGGCACACATGGCATGGTCAGAAGTCACCAGACTGGAGTTATTAAGAATGGCCACCTGTTAAAATGCATTATGAAGGGTACCATTGTCAAACAAAGCTAGCTTACACCAGCAAGGCTTGCCAGGATTTAGAGCGATGTGCAACTGTAGTGTAAGTCTGGGGAGGGTGAAAATTTGTCCAAATCAAGCAGGTTTTGAATAATTTCAGTAGTACCTACATTTAAAAACATCACAAAAAGATGCAGAGCCTATAACAAGGTGGTGCAGCACTATTAGTATAAATCCATCGTTAAGGGAAAACTCTGACATTTTAAAAGTAATACTAATAACTAATATTTATAGTTTTGAAGGACCCACAAAAGTGCTGAATATGGTATGATGAAATTACCAGGTCTTACAAAGGAAGTCGCCTGGTGTATGTTTTTCGGTAGTACATATTTGTCATCACATTCAGACTGGACATTTTGACATTTGAAGGAATCCAGATTTGCAGTGAAACCTTAAGTGGGTACCAACATCTGAAACTGAACGTTAAATCAACAGAACAAAGATTAGGGATCTGACAACAAACAATGATTCTGCAACATTTCTTCGATGGCATGATGAGG
Organism: Branchiostoma floridae; assembly: GCF_000003815.2. NCBI lineage: Eukaryota > Metazoa > Chordata > Leptocardii > Amphioxiformes > Branchiostomatidae > Branchiostoma > Branchiostoma floridae. Next base: position 2,079,232 of record NC_049992.1, on the reverse strand, counting down.
GTCATGGCTAAAGTTAACCTACATCTTGTGTGTTTTCCTATGATATATTTATTGATATGATATAAAGGTCAAATATATGATAAAAACACCAAGGCCAAGATTGTGATTGTTGAACAATGGTGGTCCTCAAACATTGGCAAAATGGCAACCATTATCAAACATTGCTGTCAGAGTAGACTGGTTTATTATTAAGCAATAAGCATAATAGTCCTCCTGGCAGCCTAAGAGGCTGAATTGCGAGGGCATTACAATCATGTTCCATTCAACATACATCGATTAGAAAACTTTATGCACGACGTTAAAACAATGGGTCAATAGATGCTGGTTAAAATACAATATCGAAGTAATACGCATTTGTTCAAAGTATTCCACTATTTACAGACAGAGTAACGCCCATATCACCCCCCTCCCAGCCCAGCCCATTGTTAGTCTGTCCAGCCAGACGCCACTTGACTCGGGTATCGCATGTCACACGTTTGTCCAACTCACTTGGCTCTGGAGCTGCTGCTCTCAGCTCAAGGTTAGAGGGGGAGGGGTGTCCCAGTTCTATATATCAGAGGCACTGTTGGTAGTGTTATCACGCCTTATCAATAAGCCTTGTCTCTCCATGTTAGCCCTACCCAGAAAACCATTGGAAAACTTGTATTTTTGAAATTCAGTCAAGAGACTATTAAGTTGCTACTCCCAGCTTGCTCAAGGTTGGTGAGGATGGCAGGGCTGCCCTAGTAGTCCTGTATCATGGATGTTGTTGCCTCTACCATAAACTTCTTTTATCCAGGGCTGTGCACTGCCTTAGCAATAGAATAATGGTGCTGCACTTCTTTGTTACAATCTTGGTATCACCTTGTTGATTACCGAATCTAGGTAATTTTGGGGCCAAGTTTCACCCTCCCCAGACCTTAACAGGAGTTTTGTGAAACCCTTATAATCAAATGTCACAAGAAAGGTTGTTTCAGACTTTCTGTGTCTGAAATTGTAAGAAGTCACTAAATTACTATGAGTATGACTAAGGTTTACACACATACACGAACTATATCATACCCCTACTCAATAAATGTCCTTGTCTCTGACATTGCATGTTTCATGTTGGCATGTTCGACTAAACAACCTGCTCAAAAAAGGAAGAAGACGTTTTACAACAAGAACTAGCCATTAAGCTTCAAAGTTCACTACAATATACACAATCCAGTTCCCAAAAGTTTAAAAGTCCTTCACAGTAAATAGAGAAGAAACGTAAACCTTGGACAGTGCGATAGTTTATTTGTGTTACCGGATAGGTACACTGTGGGTACTGACCCATTTTCCAGGTAACCCTGGGCTTGCACTCACTTTACAGGTACAAACATGTATCAAGGTGATCAAAAAAGGTGTTCTAGTACATTTTACTACTATATATGTTCTAGCACACTGCAGAAAGCTGGGAAAATTTATTTCATTGGACCAGAGTTCTAGCAAGCCTGAATTTTTTTTTCCTTCCCCTGAATTTTGAATGGAAATCCTATTGAAGGTGTCAGGGGGCATGCTCCCCCAGGAAAATTTTGAAATCTAGACCCTCTAAAAAATTGATTTAGTTTTCCTTTATTTTGAGGGTCAAATTTTGCTGGCAGACTCAGCTTTGTTCAATTAATATCTTAGCATGCCAATTTTTGTCTGTCATAGAGGATGCAAGGACGGACGCTGGCTAGAACTCTGGATTGGACCCAATAACAAAAATTTACAAAAACACATGGCTTTACAAGATTTAGGAACGCCACATTCAATTTATCTCTTCCTTCTACCACAGGAATTTTGATGAACCATAATTTATTTGACAAGAATTCTTTGAATTGAAGGTATACAAGTGCTACTAACAGGAATTTGAGAAATTACTGTATAAAAGCTGCCAACCTTAGCTTGTGTACCCAACCTGTGAATGATTAATCAGACTAGCGTGTCTCAAGACGAGATGGAAGAATTCTTCAACAATACACAAAGTCTTGAGACGTCCCAGAACAAGACCCACAGCCTTCGCAGCTCGCCTGCGATTGGCCGGTCCATCCGAGCGGGTCGGGAATTCTTGACGAAACATTCCTCACCTGCGTGTAATGCCCGGAATGTGGGGCGAGCGTCGTTCAAACAGGATGTAATGGTTCCAGCGACCTGGACTGGATCAAACAGGAAGTCAGACGACCCCTGACCCTGACCCAACATTGACACACCCCCCCCCCTTACTGTGTTAGCTTGGCGTGCAGACGGCATATGGTGTGTGTGAGTTGTGCTGCTGCGCTTGCCCCTGTTGTACTGTACATGTGCCGAGCCGGTATGTCTTTAATACATACATGTACACGCTACATATCATGTTTTTCCTGACCGATTGCTTATTCTGTGTGTGCATGATTTTCGCTGTTATTTCCTCGTGTTTATATCATTCTCCATATAACCACATGTTTTTTGAGCAGTTTTTCTCCTGTTTCGGAATTGCAGATCTTGCGGATATGCCACTGTAAGGTTCGTTACTGTCTGCCACTGAACAAACTCAATCCAGAATGTTAAAGTTTTCTAAAACGGGCAAGACAGGTGTGTACTTTTTATCCACACGTTTTTGTGCGTTTTTGTAACCTGCACTGTTTTGTTTGTTTGTTTGTTTGTTTGTTGACGACGGTTGAACTAACGCACACGTTGTGTTTGTGGTTGTTGCACTCTGTGTTGAGTTCCGTTTAGTCACTTACAAATATGATCATGATGTTTTAACGATTCACCTTTAATGTTTTAAATTAATTTTAATGTAAAGATTGTTCCACTTTCAAACATATTTTTCTTTAATTTGTACATTTTCAGCAGTTAATCTAAATGCACAACATTTCTGTTCCGATTCTTGGACGATATCTTATCACTTTGATGACATCTTGGGGAATGTTTGAGCCAAACGATCAGCGTTTATCTAATATCTTCTTTGAAAACCAGGTCAGACCTCAAAGGTTTGATTTCCCTCATGATTTGAGAGAATTGAAATGAAATTGTTAATTTCAGACAACACAATTTCAATATTACTGCTTCTCAGTTTAGATTGAAAGCTCAGTAACTTTTACTAAAAGTCAAATGTATTGTGGCACTGGCTGTCTTATCTATTTTACGTATCGCCTTGTCAAGTACGGGAGGGAGTACTAGTAAGGTGCTAAGGTAAGGCTGTAAAGTACATTTTTTTTCTTGAACAAAAATCCAAGAACATTGACAGAAAACAAATTCCTGCGGACACAAATTGAACATTCACATTTTCCCCAGTGTTATTTGGCCACGCTTTCCAGGAAAGGAAATTCCCAAAGTGTTTTGTTTACAGTCGTGGCCTGATCATTTGCGGAACAAACACGGAATGCCGTCACCTCAAATTTGGGAAGAAACATCAGGAATCCGGACGATCTGTTTGACTCTGAAGCCAAATACATTTTGTATCCCTAAAGCTTTTTAAAATACAAAAGAAATAAATGTGCCCTATTGTAGAACAAAGCTTGCCCTTCAATTTCTCAAACAAGTTGAAATACGTTCGGCCTAAATTCAACGTAGACATTCCAAATTCCTTGCGCCTTGCCAAGTGACTCGCCAGTGTCAGTGGACTATAGCAGGACCCAACACAGTGTGCAAATATCAAACAGTGTCGGTGCTCTAAGTCTAACAAACAGAACAGGGCTGTACGGCTGTTAGATCCTTGTACAGCTAACGTGTGTTGTAGACTAGCTAACCTGTGCTGGTACAGCTAATTACTTGTGCTGTCTAAGGTACTAACTGTACAACTAACCAGCACTGTTGTACACATAGGTACAGCTAACCTATGTACTTGCTGTAGTGTCAGTATAACCAGGAACTTTAACCTCCTTGGTCTAACACCCCTCTGTGTGTTTGTGTGTCCAGTGGTTTAACCTAACGCGTGTCTCCGCCCCCCTCCCGCCAAGTCTGACTATGCTGTAACTCCCCTACCCCTGCCGCTGCTGACTGTCACCCCTGCCCCCCCCCCCCTTACAGAACACAGTAGAGTAGCCCCGATAAACACCTACTACTAGTCATACAGGTGTAAAGGTGGTGGTTTGATGTACATATGTTTGAGGTGGTGGTGGTTGGAATATCAATGCATTATTGTGTCTTTTACTGTTATAAAATACTGTACTTTTATTGTGTAAAAACTATGTAATAATTAAGTAGCCTGGTATCCTTCCCTATCTTATTCTAAGCCCTAAAGATTAATTCTTAAAGCGGCTAGCTATGATAAGGGTGGAGACCATGAGAGTATTTTTTAGGCCATGCCAACAACATTTCTTGTTTCTCGACAGACTTCTGAAATTGAATGGTAAAAAGAGAGTGACTTGAAAAATATAGAGATACTTGTAAGCATATACATATTGTTACCTATAAGGTAACGAACAAATGTTCATTCATGCTGTTTATTGTCTTACAATTTCAATCCATTCTGGGAAACAAGTGATTTTGTTTGTGTCACAGTTTAAAGATGATACATGTATATGTAACCTTAAGTTTGCTGAGTAATGATGCTGCAAGTAACATGCTTGAGGTTATGAAATGTTTGGTCTCTCCTTTATTTTTGTTTAGTTATTTATTCATATTTATTTATTAGATGTTCGGTCTCTCCTTCAAGGCTTTATGATTATTTAACAAAAGAAGTAAGATTACAAATATACATCCAGGGCTTAGAATGATTGTTATCTGCAATATTTGCAAAAGAACGATAGAAAAATTGTGATACACTTTCAAATTAATGGCCCTCCAGTGCTAAGAGTTGGTGAGCCTTCTGTCTTTCATATTGGCCCAAAGTTAAATCCTTCTTACAAATTACCAAATTTGAATTCATATTTCTGGGTACAATGCACAATGTAGGTACATATTACATGGTAACTTTAGACTACTTCAAAATCAAATTGAAAAAAAAAATATTTCAGAGGACCAAATTATTAATGCTTGTGTCAGTGGTAAAAAATATCTAATCGGCCAGGCAGTCTTTATGTAGAGGTGTGCACTTGTACAGGCTTGAATGTGTGTATTCGTAGCCCTGCTGTACTAGTACCAACATGAATGTACAAAAATAGTCCCCACCCCAGTAACAGTGGGCCCCTCCCCTGTCCTGGGAATTTCCACCATTTTGTTTCCCCCAGTTTGACGGATGGGTGTTTATTTCTCCAGCTTTAGTTATGTCAACAGCTCGTCTGTCTTATCATCAGGTCTTCAAAAAGAAGCCTTTTTTTTTTACTCCAGACACATTTCCCATCAAATTTTGTTGTTTTGTCGGATTCATGTTTTGTAGAAATGGAAAAAAAAGTTTGTACCATACCTACGCAATCTTAGTTACATCTTACAATCATTTTACATCCTCTGTAAGTTCTACATAGTTTTTCATAGTAGACAGCTGAAAAAAGCCAACCTAAATTGTTTCTTTTAAAGATTAACATCACAGCAAAGGGGAAAAGTCATGTTTTATCCAAAAAGAGGTTAATCAGTATATGCCCTAATTATGGACCCTGAGATGCTCAATTCATAAAACTAACACATGGGTTCCCCTGTCTCCATTCTTATGTCTATTGACAATTTCTGAAAGGTCCTCAGGCAGAGTTTAGTCATTGCAAACTGCAGGCCCACTCTCTTCCACCTTGTGACTTGATCTATCTGTAAGTACAGTGAGGTATCTAACCCCTGCACACATGTACCCTGCCTTGAGGGAGAGACCCACTAGAACAACACCAGCCAGCTTTGTGTTGGCTGTGCTCCTGTTACAGCCGCCCTGCTGTGAGCACGTCTACAGCCGCCTTCTTGTCTTCTCTCCAAACTCTAGCCTCTCAAGAACAACTCCACAACACCAAGATGTCTTCCCAGCGTCTTGAGCAGGACATGGGGTCCCTCTCGCTCTCCGAGAAGTCACGCCTTCCCCCGACCACCGCCCCGACGTTCTACACTGGAGGAAAGAAGTTTGCACCGGTTGTGGCGCCCAAACCGAAGAAGTCCCAGGTCCAGGCAGCGTACCAGGCCCAGAAGACAACGGAGTATTCTCCGACTGGTACGGGGGCAAGGACACAGGAGAACTATGCAAGTATGTGGTCGTGTTTTTGTTGTTTTTCTACCACATACTTTTCATAAATGTTTCTTCTTTTTCTGTTATGTGTCAACAGGAATGGTTGTTATATCAAACATGTTGAAGTGTTGAACCATTCATAAACGCACTTGACACACACTATTGTTATCATCTCAGGAATCAGTCGGTTGCTGGGATGTTTGGATAAAGTTAAACATAGCAGTATAATAGAACTGCTTTTAGCAAACTTTGGTTCCATAGAAAGACCTATATGTGGTGAAAGGGGCTGAGTCTAAATTATGGGAAAGTTGCAAGATGGTTTAGCTACATTAGTACATATATGTTTCTGAGTTCAGCTTTTTGATTTTTCTTCCTGGTGCAATCTGAGTCTACTGTTGTATCAGTAGCAAATGGGAGCTTCTTTTAGTTGTGATTGAAATGGAGAAGTTTTGAGCAAGCAATTAATATATATTTCACAGAATTCATGATTGTCTGGTTTTGAGCTGATTTAAGTTTTACTATGGCAGTCCCGTAGTAGAAAAGAAGTCAACTTACTTAGCTCTTAACATTTCAGACCGGTAAGAATTACAACATCCTAAATACATTCTTAGCTGAATCCTGCATTTGAGATAAAGATCTGGTTGACTCAATTTGGCACTTGATACCCTCCTAATTCTCCCTCTTAGTAACCTGACACCAATCTTACTTCCTTTAGTAAACAGGTCCAGGAGTAGGGGTCATGTAAGGTCAGAGGGTTTTCAACACTTCTCCTCACATAAGGGTTGTAAGTAACTTCTGTAAGTGTGTCTTGGAAATCAATTCAACTGCTTAAGAGCTTGGGGTTTTATCAGCATTTCTTGATTTTTATGTTGGTTGCTGTGTGATTATTTAAAGAGGAGTACACAAAAGTTATTTAAGGTTTTTCAAGGATTTCTTTCAAATTCATTTAGGACTTACCCCTACATAGAGTTGATTTAGTTTTGGAGAATGCAGGCCTAGCTAGATTTGGAGAGCCTTTGTAGACAGACAGACTGCCCAATGGCTACTAGCTATGAGACTGAGTGAGTGGGTGAGAGAGGTGTAGGGATTCCTTTAAGTTCAGTTTTTTTCTGCAAATTTAGCAACTTTCATCCATACTGCAGCCTCCAGCTGAAATTTTATAAGAAAGAAAGATATCTTCAAATGAGGTGCAAAGTTTGCAGTTTTAAGCAGAAGTTTTCAGCAAGTCACTGCCTCACCAGCATCCATGGTTGAACTTGGCTTCAGGACCATTTCAGGAATTCCGTAGGACCAGTTGGAAAGTCTCAGGTCTGGTGAACTTGGCCGGAATCCCAGAGAGTGGAAGGAATGTTCTCCTGTACGTAAACCTCAGGTCTACATGACTATATATAGTCTGAAAACTTTCTCCCAGAAAACAGTCACTGCAGAAGTTTCTTCTCAAATGTTCCGAATGAACGGAGAATGTTGAGCAGAGGATGGTTAGAACGCAACTATTTTCAAATTGAGAATTAGGTGAAAGGTATTTAGCGGCTATTCACTAATAGAGTGAAGCATTTTATAATGCATTTAAGGCAGGCTCAAGTTTTTAGCAAAACATACTGGGTTAATCTCCAAGCAGATCCTACAGTGGTATAAGAAAGTATCAAAAGGTGGCCGAAGGAGCGTAGCTGGCCTAGGAGTGCGCGTTTTCTTCAGCCAGCTTATGATACTATCTTATCCTATCGTAGGATCTTCATGGAGATTATACTGGGTCACCCCTTTTCTTTTTAGTACATGTAGTATGTGTGTTGGGTTCTTTAATGTGCAGATGTTTAATGTCTTTGGGACTAATGGCTTAATATTCTCTGAAAACTTAGACAGCACTCAATTCCAAATTCACGTTGACATGCCCTAAAGTCTAATTGTTTAGGCCTAATATGACAAGGTAACGTCTGAACCTCCTAGCCCCAGGAACTGTCCTTTTAAGACCCGAATGTTTGGTTGGTTGGACTTTCCTGACGTCAACCCGGGGCAGAAGTCAGGTAAATAGACTCCTGCCAGACGCCAGGACGTCTCTGGTTCCTCGGGCAGACAGATCCATGTGTTTGTTAGAGGGTACAACATACACAAGGGCCAGTTCAACAGCATAGTCTGGTTGTTGAACTAAAAACTAAAAAAGTGTGGAAAAGAAACACACTCTTGTCACAATGCCACCTTGAGTTCATTATGTTCCTGATAAAGGCAGCTATAAGAGGCCAAAATCTAAGCTAGAAAGTTAGCTATGGTTATATCAAAAGTGTAAAAAAGAACAAGTTTCTTTGAAATATGACCAAGGAGATATGACCAATTTCACATTTTTCCTGTTGTAACACTAAAGTAACATTAAACAGGAACCTAACTGCACCTACTATAATAACTTACATGCACCAGCTATTCTTATATAATAACACTACAGTTAAACCTGCCTGGTCAACCGCTTGATGCATACAACCACCATCAGTCATAAGCCACGTTAAAACAGTCTCATCTAATTTTACATCAGTTGATATAAGACCCACTTGTCTTAAGTAACCACCCCTAGTCGCCAACAATTTTCCAGTCCCTTGAGAGGCTCTTGAGACTTGTTCTCTTCAAGGAAGTCATGCTATCCAAAAATGGTGTATACAGCCCTAATGTTGTAGCTGCCATGTGTGGATGAGCCCTTAAACATCACCTGAAGGTTCCTCCATCTGTGTCTTGTCATCCCTGTCTTCAGACAGACGTCTTAAATCCTGCTGATGTCTTAGGCAAAGATCCAAATTCCTTCATGTTTGTCTGTCTTAAGGCGGCGTCTTGGACCTGCCAAGGTTTATACTCGGTTTTCAAGCATCTTAAGCTTTGGAGTGGTCTTAGGTGGTGACTTTTTAACTCTGCAAACTTTAAGGTCAGGTCATGGGTTGTCAGTTTGTCAGTTAGTTTATTGGTATGTGAACAGCACAACTCAAAATGTTTTGATATTCCTTTAGGGTAATTTTTCTTTTAGATTATTTTGTTTGCCGGCTGCTCCAAGGAATGTACCCCAGTAGCTTAAGTCCAAGTCTGGATATATCTGTTCATCAAAAATATTACTGCAGGCAACTAGTATTACAGATACACTATCATGCAGATACTATATCAATGAAGATAGACATCCAGGTAATCAGATATGCAAAACAGAAGATACTCATGCAACTAGATTCAGTCGTTGTCTGAAACTTCTTTTTTTTTTACAGAATTAATCCAGTTTCTTGAGTAACTTTTATTTTGCGTACAGACATAGGTGTTTACCTACAAGAAAGCCACAACACCCCTACATATGTCCATCAGGCCTGAGCACTTGTTGGTGCCAGGGTGATGGGACTGACCTCTGACCCCTGATGGAATGAGCAGAGGTCAGACATGTGACCTTCAGGAGGGTTCTCTAAACTCAGACTCTGGACAAACAAAACCAACTGTCAGGAATGGGAGGGGGGGTCTGGGATGGGCAGGGGGTTTATGGTGAACAGCAGAGACCCATGATTGGTGACTAGAAGTCATGTGACTATGATGTCATGTGGGTCTGCCATGTTGTTGCGCAAGAGATCAGCTGTGCTCCATATGATTGATGAGTAGTTATTGTTTTACATGTGGAGGACATGTTTTGGTACAGAGGGATTCCTGTAAGAGTAGTCATGCACATTTCTAGTAGAGAGAAACAAACAAACAAACAAACAATACTACAGAAATTTAAGTGCTACTGACTGTACTACATTTGTAGTATGTTATTTGTGTTTTTGCTTTACTGTTTTTTGACTGGTTTAGTGTTCTGTTTAGCCATACAGTCATGATTAGTTTACAAGCTGTTGTTGTTGTCTTGCCTAAAAAGACCATTAGCTAAATTTGGTTAATAGAGCTAGAATCTAATTTGGTGAAGCTAGCCTGCCAGGCAAAGACATCAAACAGTACATTTAGATACAGACAGAAAGTCCTTCAAATAAGTGACTATTGTTTCCAGTCACCACATGAGTATAGATTGTCAGTTTCTCACATCTTCAAACCTTTAAAATACAGAATGTATATATAAGAGTTGAACAGCACTAAAAAGGAAAATATTGTTTATGACGTATTGACATTATAAACAGTGTTTATAGCAATGGTTTATCCAGCAAAAACATGTCTGCATGTATCTGTGCTAGCCTTGTAGAATGTCTGTGTCAGTGTCTGACTGGTGCAAAACAGATGGAGTCAAATCTGAGGTATTTCTGGAGTCTCACGTATGGAGAAGCCTCCGTCCATCCAGCCAACATTACGCAGACTTCATACCCCACTAGCCCAACAGTTTATAGAAGAACAATTCGGCCTAAATATCTGTAAAGATTTTTGAAATGAGAAACGGAGTTAGAACAAACCTGGAGAAGACTTTCCCCGCCCTCCCCATACTGCCTGCTGGGTGGTTGGTTCATAACTGGGGCGGTATGCCTCTGTTTGTGGACCACGACCTTTCCTAAAATAAAGCCATCCAGAGAGATGATGGGGAGGACCCAAAAATAAAACGCAGGGCAGAACAAGGGAAGGCCGACTGAGGACTGTCTACGTGGACAGTCGGCAAAGTCTTTGATTTTTTCCTGGGGATCGTTGATCGGAGGGACCCATGGCGGGATTCTATTCACGACAGTTCACGGGAAGAAGAGGTACGAATCGCGGGAATGTAGCGCTTTTGGGAGGATTTTTGTCTGGTTGGGTTTAGGTTCGCATGTATGAGGTAGGGTGTGGGGAGGGGGCTGCTACAGACAGCTGGGTTATGCTGTAGACTGATGCCTCAGGGTGGATGATATTGTTTGAAATAAAATGTGCAGCTGCTAAGGCAATGCGTACAAACTTATGAGGTGGGGGGCTGTGGTAGCAACATACTGTTGGTAAGGTAGGGGGGCATTACAGAGGCTGTATTACTTGTACGAAATAATTGTGGCGTGTATATAAGGACTATGTTAGGTAAAAATTGGATATGCAGCTGTTGATTTTTTAGTTGTGAAATAGAAGTATAGTATAAAAGCACATTCCGGTCAACATTGCATATTGTTGGAGGTGCAAGGCAAAGACAGCTTAGCTTTGCACTTTACAATTACAAGGGGTCTGAATGATTTTGCCGTTAACAGTTACAGTACTACAGATGACTGTTTATTGCTGTACATGTTTTTTCTTCTACATGTATGTCTTTTTTCAATGTCCAAGTTTCAGCATGTTTTGTGATTTTTTCTGACAATTTTTTTTGCGAAATTGCAATGATTTTTTTTCTGTTGTAAAGAAAGTACCATGATCCTGTTTAAATGTTGAGAGGTGTCCAGTGTTTTGTGTGATTTGATATTGAGCCAAATTGAAAAACATGCAAAGGACACAAGCAAACTCCTAAAGTGTTGAAGTGTTTTCATTGGTAAAGTGTGTTTTTATTTTAACCAACCGTTGCGTTGAGAAAATTACCGGTATACAAATTAAGAAAATAATCTAAGGAAACCTTCCATTACTACATTCTTATGCTCTATTATGAGCCATTTTTTTTCAGATAGCATACTACATAAAGGTTATGTCTTATACTAGTCATAATAGTCATAGGTAATCCTGACAAGAATCTGATAATGAGTAGCCTGGGAGCCAGACTTAAGGGCCTGAACATACCCCCAAGGAAATTTTAGTCCACCTCCAGTATGCAATTGCTCAGGGTCTAACTTTACTTTAAGGGGGTGCAGTAAAATTTTCTTGGGGGCCTGTTGACCCTAACAGGAGCTGAGGACCTGGCCTATGTAGACAATGGAGCTGAAAATAAGGAACTGGCCTGTGCAGGCCCTCTAGTTCAAGACTTGGTTTGTATTTGGCCCTGGAAACAGTCTGGTATCCAGGTGTAATATTAAGTAATAGTTCTTAGCGGTTATGCGATAGACAAGATTAGAGTATCTACACTTTTGTAAAGACGTACTCCCAGGAATGGTTTTCTAAAGGCCCTTGGTTCACCTGGACCTGTCCGGAAGGCCTGCAGCATTAGTGGGGAGGAATGTTGGGTATTTCCTCTGTACTTCTCAGTCCTGGTCTCCATGTGTGAACGTGAGACAAAATGACAGTTTTGTCAGGTGAATTTAAAGGGTATTGACAGAGTTTTGGCAACATTTCAAGATTGTATCAATTTACGTGACAACAAAATTATGCATAATCATTGTGCTGAATTAGTCCAAGACCTTAACTTGTATATGACTTTTGTGTACATTTGAGCGATGTATTTTTTTTTTTTTTGCTAAGTTTCATTCAACAATCACATTCTAATTTTCCAAACTTTTTTTTGGTTTAGAAGCCTCTACATTCAGACAGAGAAAAGATGCCATCTTTCAAGCAGAGTATTACTAGCATCTTTTGTATCATGATCTGTTACATGTACATGATTTTTCAGAAGCCAATTTTGTCATACATGTATTATTACTTTTCAAGCTTATCCTGTGACCGTACCTACAAGTATCACATGACATGTTGTTTTTTGTACATACACATGTATGTGGCTCCTACCTCTTGCATCTGCTTGGTTTTTTGTTTCGTTGTTGCCAATTCTTGCCTGAATTCCATCATCGTTGGCTCAGTAGAGTTAGTGCATCCGTTATTTTTCTGTTCATCTTTTTTTATGATTTCGGCTCGATAACCCTGTTAGTCATGACTCTTCTGTTGTGTGCCCCCCTCCCCCTTCCCTCCCTTCTCCCTATATCCTTTCAGGTTACTACTCGACCACCAGGCTTTACATTGAAGAAGGAACAGAAGACGACCTTCCCCCACCCCCACCTCCCGCTTTTGAAGGTCGGAGCGCAGGACTATTCCGTCTCGTGTTTCATGTCCTTGTTTTTTCGCCTACAGAAACCAAAATGGTGGTTGCATGGAGAAGTTTGGTGACGGCTGACCTTTGACCTACTTACCCAGCATGCCCCTGGCTGTGCATGTCGGCCCATAATTCCCTGCAACGTGCCCCTTGAACGGCGACACACACTTTATGTACTGGACTCCCCCGTTTTAAAGTGCACTCTTCTGAAGTCATACACAGTCGAAAGCACAATATTAAAACTTCCACTTGAGAAAAGGATGTGCTTCGCACTTAAGATGATATTGTCATCACAATTTTTTTTTCTTATTTGACAATTTTGGATATGATTTGAGATTTGTGCACTTAAAACTGAGGAAGGTACAGGAACTCTCAGGGCTGGAAGGGCTAGAAAGACTCCATGGACCAGTTCTGGAAATGGCTTTTGTAAAACTTTGCAAATTGCATTTTCTTAATTTTTTTCTGCTATATTTGTTTGTTAAGTCAGTGTTTTTGAAATATTCACTCTTTCCCATCATTTTCTAGTTATCAAGCTTAGTAAACTGTATAAGACTTCAATGTAAGGCTGCCAACAAAATAGAAACGTAGAAGGGAAAAAAATCCTCTCATTTTTGGGACTGGTCCATGTTGAAAGACATTTTTACACTGAGTGACATCTGACATTACTTCATGTTACTGTAGATCACAAGACTCATAACGGTGTTGTCCTTCTGTCTTTTCTTGGGGTTGACTTCGCTGTCTCTGCTCTGAAAACTTACGCTTTCTGGACTCTTTCTTGTAGGTGACATGCTACATCTAAGAGAACTTTCTTTACTCCTGGCACATAAAGGGCTAAAGCACCAACAGTTCTCTGTGCCAGAAAGTGATTTTTGGTTGCAGTTTTCGGAAGGATCAACAGGGGGCTCTGCTACACATTGAGCTCAGCCTATCTTGACTTATCTACTCAAAATTTCCTGAATTTGGATCTGGATAAAAATTTATAATGTTCCTTTGGCAAAGGCTACCTAAAGCATGAATTTCCATCAAATATCAATAATAGCTGATTATGTACAGTACATGAATTAATTTGTAGTCCATCTAATCACGTAAAAAACAAAAGAAAAAGTTGAAAACATGGGCTTCTGCTTAAAAACTGTCACCACTTGTAAGAATCCAGAAGTGATCTCTCTGCTGTTACTGTCTTTAATCATGTAACTTTTGTCTCAGCGCCTTCTCTGACTCATACCTCTGTTTCTTCCACTCCATTCCATCCTGTATCACAGCATGCAGTGGAACAGACCTACACAAACTCTTCCAGTCAAAACAAAAATCCCACTCTTTGTCTTTTTTCTAAAATCATTTTTTTCTTGTCCCCCACCCAGGAGTCCAGCCTGCAAGGTATGATGATGATGACTTCCCGCCGCCTCCCCCACCACAAGAGATGACGTCATACTCCAGCGAACCGCTACCGCCGCCTCCGAACGTCGGGGAAGACTCCTTCCCTCCCCCACCCCCCGAAACATCGTACTCCAAGCGCTCCAATGGCTACGCCGTCACCAGAACCCAGGAGCAGTACAACCCCTCCCCCACTAACCTCCCCTCATCCACCTACTCCCCCTCCCCAGCACAATCGTACTCTCCCCAACCCTCCCGTACCTACACCCCACCTTCCAGCACCCGCTCCTACTCCCCCACCACCCCCTCCCAGTCAACCTACAACCCCCCTCGTACCTACACCCCCCCTCAGAGCAACTACACCCCCTCGAACACTTACAACTCTTACAGTCCCACCAGTACCTATTCTTCCTCTTCTTCTTCCTACTCTACTCCTGGTTCGTACAACCGAACGGCTGAGAAGTCCACATCTCAGCCCTATACCCCTCAGCAACCAAGGGTTAATGTTAACCCCTCGCCGTCGTATTCCTCGCCGAACTCCAACATCCCGTCCTTCAATGTGTCCGTGAACTCGCCGGTGGCCAACCCTGCGTCTCCGCAGCCGCAGAGGTCAGGCGGGGTCACGCTGACGAAGAGCCCTGAGGAGGAGCTCGACGTGCTGACGAAATGTCTGGTGGACAAGATGGAGAATCCGGAGACGGACTTCTTTGGTAGGTTCCTTTTTTTTGTTTCTAAAATCATATCAATTATTGTTAATATAGTGATCTTTGAAGAAGTGCCAATTTGACACAATTTTGACTCAATTTGTGATGAATTGCAAAAGAGTCTTATGAAAATGCAGCAAATGGTCTTTTGAGGAGAAAATTTTGTCACAGTTTAGTTGTTAAACCACTGCTTTGATTGAAAGAAAAAGACTTGTGTCCAAAATATTTTCATTGTCAATGTTGATGATTAAGTTAATGTGACCAAAATTTTGCTACACATGCTTAAATTTGCCATTGAATCTTTAGCCAGTAGTCAGTTTGGTTCAACATTGCTTCACTGTCAAACTAGTTGAAAGTAACCTCTTAATGTTTTGCTTCTTTGTGATAATTATGCACAATACGATTAGCCAGTTTCAGTGTCAGATATACAATGCTTTATACCCTTTTTGTTGAACCCTTGCTTAACTGTAAACAGTAACCTGAAGAGTCCTCAGATAGACCTATTCACATCATTTCTACATGAAGCTAAAATAGAAAATGTGGAAGATTCTGGATGGTTGTGATTTGTTTTCCAGGAGGTGAGGTTGTAGCAGACACAGTGACATGGCACGCCAACTTGCACGGAAATTAACCGCGGCTTAAATCCACACAGGCTTAGGTTTAGATATTTGTCCTGTACAACATATATAACGTTATATTCCTCACCAAATACAAATTCTAATGTTTTGTAGATATCAACAATAAATAGTTTTCAAACTAATCTCTACTTAGTACATGTAATGGTGTTACCAATACCAGTGCACAGGTTGAAACGCACAGAAGTTGTTTAATGGTGTAGACATGAAAAAGAAGAAAATAATTTTTTTCAGCGCTATTTTTTACTCAACGCCTTCATTCTCGCTTCTTAAAAGCCAAGAGTTTGGATGATCACTGATTGCAAGGAAGGTAGTATAAAGCCTTCGTTGTATTCTGATCATTCTTTTAAGTTGCTTTCATTCACACCCTCTTGTAGCGGTCCAGATCCACATTTAAGATGTTGTCAACTAAGAAAGTCACAGAAACTGAGCATGGATGCCTTAGGGAAATTTCTGGCCATTGGCACTTCTCGTGAATATTATATTATTAACGTATGCCTTGGCCAATGTACGATTTTTTTTCCAATTCTTCTACATTCCAAATTCAAGACTTAAGTACAGAACTGCTGGTTTGATATGCCACACAATAGTTTTACCTAAGCTATGCAATTAGAGAGTAAAGATTATGATAAAGATACAAATGATAGAAACGCAGAAAGATGTTGTACACAACCAAATCTTGAATCTTAGCCTGTGTGGATTTAAACTGGTGCAACCGTTTAAAACATTCTTAACGCTCGATATAAAACTATGAGTTGCCGGGGAAGGTTATCTTTCATGCACGTTTCACTACGGAATAAGTATGTTCTTTTACGTTGTTTTCACTCTCTAAGTTCAACAAATTTACTTCCTTACTTCACCAAACAGACCTTCTTAATCTCTGTTTTTAATCTCAATATTTTAACTCCCTTTTATCCCTTAATTATTTCCTTAAATGATCTGTTCATTAAAAACCTTTTTAACTCCTACTTTTTTTAAATTTCTAATTTGTGTGTGATTTTAAAAATAATCAGAAAAAGAGCAGATATTTCACATGATGTGTCAGTGTGCATAATACAGTAAGCTAATATTGCCAAGAAACTGGTTTAGACAATCTATTCATCAGATTCTCGTACATCTACACCTCCAAAGTCTGTATAAAATGTTATTTTTGACGGTCCTTCTCACAAGGGAAACAAGCAGAACAAAAATAAAATTGTATTCTCCTTTCCAAAACCATATCCAGTTGCTTGAGTAAGTAATATTTGGTGTATTATCCTATTTTGTGAAAAAAATCAGTTTCTTACATCATTGCTAATGATAATGATAAAAGTCAGAGTGTCTCTCCTATGATATATGATTTGAGAAGTTGTCTGTAAGTGTAACGCCTGTACCTTGTGTGTGTGTGTTGTGTAGGGATCTGTGGGAACTGTGGACAGAAGGTGATCGTGGATGAGGAGGGCTGCTCCGCCATGGACAAGGTGTTCCACGTCAAGTGTTTCACCTGCACCACCTGTGGTAGGTCACGACCTCAGGTCAAAGGTTGAACTCCAGGTCACCATGTCATAGGTCAACATTTTCAGGAAACTGCCAGTATTGTCATTGCAATGATAGAATATGTGGTTGCTTATCCCAATTGCAATGATAGAATGTGTGGTTGCGTATCTCAAAGACGCAATACATTTTGCCTACAAGTTACAGAAGCAATTGAATGACCTTGAAATCCAAAAAGTCTAATTTCATTACATGCACTTGTGTCCTTTAACTTTGCCATATGTTTGTTCTACACATATCTCTTCCAAACTCCAACTGGTAGAATTAGTGACCACTGTGTGGTACAGTAACCATGGTTACGACCTGTGCCCTGTGGTCACCGTGGTAATGACCTCTTTCCTCCTGTGCCTTTTCTAGGGGGCCGTCTGAGCGGCAAGCCCTTCTATGCTATGGAGAACCACCCGTATTGCGAGGAGTGTTACATCGTAAGTAGTGCGCCGTCTGTCAATCATGTGATCAGTTCGTTCACTGTGTGTTCCGCCCTTTGTAGGTGCCAAGCTGCACGGAAAATCGTTTTACGCGGTCGAGGGGCAGCCGACGTGCGAGGATTGCTACATCGTGAGTAGGAAGGGGCCGCCCAACGGAATGTACCCTCTTTATTTTCCCCCGAACCCAATTTCCTTTCATCCTCTCCTGGTCTGCAGTTTTTCACCCCCTTTGCGTGGATTAATGGTACATTCCTTGGGTGTATGGCATGCATGTGGCTCGGTACACTTCAGTTGCATGGGGGAGCCTAGCATCAAAGTAGATTTCTCTGTACAAAAACAAGGAAACTCGCTTCTATTCTGCCTGTTTGGTAAACTTAGGTGGTAGAAATTGGTGCGCAGTGGTAATGGAAAGAGTTAGTAAGTGCAAAATGCAAAAATACGGCAGCAAAAATATTTGGTGACTTTGGTGAATCTTCATTGCAGATATGCTTGCTACACATACTTCAAAAGTACTAAAACTTGACGCAAGTTAACAGTTTATAGTAGACTGAAATTGCACTTCAAGCTGTCTCTAGAACAGATTGAAAAAATTTTTGAAATTTGTACAATGTCTATTTATGTATTAAAACCTGATCTTGAACAAAACGACTTTACTCTAATTTTGAACTAACCAAAATCTGGAATAACACGGTTTACTGTAAGAATATCATGTTCTAAAACCATCCTATTATTGAGCTATTAAGAACAATGGTTTTTGTTCTAAGTAGGACAATAAGTGGACAGTTTTAGAATGTGCTATTTGTGCAGACTCACGAAAGCTAAAAACTTGACTCTAATAAAAATTGTCAGGTTCCCTCCTCCTCTGAGACCTGGTCTGTGGGCATGCCACCCCTTCTGCTTACTGTAGATGGTACAATCCTGTGACCTCTGACATTGCATGCTATTAGTATTCTGTAGTGTAACCTGATACTATCAGAGAATTGTTGAAAGTCAAGTGGCTCTAAGATGAAAATTTACCTTGTATCTCATGGAGTGCTTGGAAATTGCATACAACATATTTTGCAATGTTTGATTTATTCATCAATGAAATAACTGGCATCATCAGGTCTTGTGCACATGAATCATCATGTCACTCAGATTTCTTGGAACTTTGGGATGTCACTGATAGCCGTGCTCAATTCAGCAAGCAAATTTGTCATCTGTGGGTCACTTGAGAATTTGTATCACTAACCCTTTTGTCTGTTATCAAAGAAAGGCTCAAGGTTAATGGTCTTGAAAATAAAATTCAAATCATTCTGTACAACCTTTTTTTTTTCTCAAAAAATGATTTCAGATTATCCATAAAATCAGTATTCAAAGCTGTGGCTGCAAGGGTTAGATTTCGTTGTGTTGTGACATGTTGATATTTTTTTAAAGACCCTTGTACATTTGAGCCCTGCAGAGTTATTTACATTATGTGCACTAACACACTATCCGTTGTTTGATTATACTGCTGCTGGAGTAACACAAATAACAGTATGTTCAATAGTTGATGAAAACCTTTGTTCCTGCCCCCCTCCCTGTTTCAGAACTCCCTTGAGAAGTGCTCCGTGTGCTCCAAACCCATCATGGAGAGGGTAAGTGTCAATTTATCAACACCATCATGATATTAGCCTTTTCATCAGACAGCTTTTAGCAATGGTTGAATGCCAAATGTAGAAACAATTTTTTACGTTAGGCACCCTTTTTATTTGATCAGTATAGAAACAGATCTAGAAGAAGCATGACACATCTTCAAAGTAGAGTTGAAATGGAGTCCCAAGCCTTTGCATGCATGTTTAATATAATTATAAATTCAACCAATGTCTGCAAGGCCGTTGTGTTTTGCCAAAGGGCATTTATATCAGCTTTACAGATACAAACAAAGACACAAAAGCTGGACAGGTGTGTTATACAGTTATACAATGTACTGGCTATACAGATACAGATATAGAAACTTGCTCTGCTATACTGAAAGGCAGTTACACTATAATATACAAAGCTGTCTTATAAATTACGTGCTCATCAGATTGCTTTGTGCCGTGTAGATCCTGCGTGCCACAGGAAAGCCGTACCACCCTGCCTGCTTCACGTGTGTGGTGTGCGGGAAGAGTCTTGACGGAATCCCCTTCACTGTTGATGCCACCAACCAGATCCACTGCATCGAGGACTTCCACAAGTAAGACCAAACTTTCTGCTCTCAAAACCTTTTGGAAAGAACTGGCTGTTTTTCTCTAATTTTTTATTTTGTCAGAGCTACAGTAATGAAACTGCATTGAGGACTTCCACAAAATGTGACATTAGTGAGACCACAGCTTGTACTCCAGACTCAGGATGCAGGCTCAATATACAGTGTCATGTACATGGCATTTTTCATAGTCTAATAGACATTTGGTTTCATCACTATCCAAGAATATGAAAGTATTTGCCATGTAAATGGCCTTCTTCATTAGCCTCTACCAGGCTCTGAGGATCAGGTTTTCAGTTTCAATTGAAGTCAATATTGGCATTGCTTGCAAAGCCACACAGCCAAAAGCTTGACGTATTGAGTACTTTGTGTGATTCTATTGAACTAATTTTTCTTGTGGTTTAACACACAGACTGTTTTTTTGTTGTTGCCTCTGCAGGAAGTTTGCCCCGCGGTGCTCAGTGTGCCATGAGCCCATCATGCCGGAGCCTGGCCAGGAGGAGACCATCCGCATCGTGGCCATGGACCGCAGCTTCCATGTGGGCTGCTACAAGTGCGAGGTACTGAAAACTCGTGTACTTTCTCTTCGGTTTAAAACTATGAATTCATTGATACAGTAGTCATATGAGGGAAACACATTTGCGGTGTTGTGATTGTGCAATGAAAGAGTCACTGCAAAAACTCCAACAGAGTCACTGCAAAAATCACTGTGGGCTACTACAAGTGTGAGGTACTGGAAACAATGTTTACTTTTGCTGTCATAGTTGAAACTGTGAGTTCTGTAGTACAGTACTCGTATGAGGGATACACATTTGTGGTTGCTGTGATTGTTCATTGAAGGGTCACTGCAAAACCTGTAAATCATAGTGAGCTGCTACAAGTGCGAGGTATGTAAAAGGGTAGAGAAGAGAACGTTTTTTCTTTTGGAAAGGAAAAAAGTCCGGCAGGGCTGTGTCCTGGCCCCGTCAGTGTTCAACACAGCTATCGACCACGTCATGGGGAGAACAGTAGCCCAGTGCGCGTGCGGAGCCAGCTTCGGCGATGTCACCATCACAGATCTGGACTATGCAGATGATGTGGCAATCTTGACCGAAGCCATGGAGGTTCTCCAACTTGCTCTGCAGGCCATGGATGCGGAAACTCAGCCTCTTGGCCTGATGGTCAGCTGGGACAAGACCAAGGCCCAAAGCCTCAGTGACTTCAAGACCCCCCCAGCAGGACTTGTCATCAACTCCCATCCTGTTGAAGTTGTGGACAGGTTCTGTTACCTCGGTGGCACAATTACGTCCGACTGCAAGAGTGATGCTGATATCCAGCTCCGCATCGGCCGCGCCGCATCCGCGATGGCTAGCCTGGACAACGTATGGTCCAACAGGAAACTCTCCACTCAAACAAAGATCAGACTGTACAACAGCCTTGTGCTTTCTATTCTTACGTACAGCGCTGAGACTTGGACACTAACAGGCACCCAGGAACAACGCCTGGATGCCTTTGACCCAAAATGCCAACGCAGGATCCTAGGGATCAGATGGTATGACCATGTCTCAAACACAACCCTACGTAGCATCACCAATCAGCCACCACTTTCCCATAAGATCCGCTCTGCCCGGCTCCGCCTCTTTGGCCACCTTGCCCGGGCAGAACCACCTCCCGAAGCTGTCGTCCTGCTGAGAGAACCAAACCCATCTACCTGGTCCCGCCCCAGAGGACGACCTAGACGTACCTGGCTCGACCAACTGGCCAACGACCTACAGCAGACTGCCGGCCTTTCCATCGCCGCAGCCTGGGAGGCAACCAGAGACAGATCAACCTGGAGATCGGTATGCAGAGGCGCTACGCTCCTCTTCGGAGCAAGCGGAGCTGAGTGAGTGAGTGAGTGAAAGGAAAAAAAAGAACTTAAAGTTGATTTTTGTTGTCAAGTGGTAGCTTTTGGGTACCCTACAAGTGTGAAGTAGGATACTAGGAAGGGAGGCAAGTAAAAGAATCCTGTATCGTCACAGAATTGCTCTGTCTGTACTTGCATCCATTATGTGTGTACTCTCATGTCGTTATCATTGAAGAAGAATAACCCTAACACTAACCTTAACCCTAATCTCAAGAAAAATTGGGATTGAGACTTAAACTATTTTGTGTGGTGTTCAAGCAAAAGTTTACCTCACTCTACAGAAATATTGGAATCAACAGTGGCAGCTGTAAGCCAATAAAAAGGGCTTTGATCATTTAGCTGCAGAATATTCAGGTTGATCTTTTGAAAAATAATTTTACTGTCCTTACTGAGTTACTCCCACCTAATGTGTTAAATCCTGCCCCTTTTATCACAGGACTGTGGGATGGTGCTGTCCTCCGAGGCTGATGGGCGGGGCTGCTATCCCCTTGACGACCACATTCTGTGCCGCGACTGTAACGCCAAGCGGATACAGGCTCTGTCTGCACGGATATCCACTGAACTATAGAACTCCAGACAGAATCGGGGTGAACTCTACTTCTGTCTGCATTCTACGTAACATTGCATCTACATACTCTTTGGTATGTACTACAGACTGAGTAGCATGACAAGGAATTGTACTGTATTATAGAACAGCAGACAGAACAATTTGTGCTACAGAACTATACAAGTTATAGAACAGCAGAGCTTCTAATATTACAGTGTACAGTCAAAGCACTACACCGTCTGTACTATAGAATATGCATTGTACACATCACAGGATGGGCAACAGAATAACCAAAAGGGCTACAGATTTGTAGAATACTAAACAGGACAAAATTACTGCTATGCATTTGATATTGTAAAACAGTGCATCTATATTGCACTGGACAGTACTTCGCTTGTTACCAAAGTACATGACAGTTGTGACACAACACAACAAAGAACGGTTATTGAGTAACACAACTTACATAGTTAGTGACAGTTCAAAATGACATTGAACAAAACTGTAACTAGAGAAACCTAAGAACACATTAAGCTACATAGGCTATAGAACTACAGTATAATGAATAACTGATCTGCCTTGCACAGAACAGCAGCTATGCACAACATAGAACTTTTTCATACTTCTACAGTGCACACTGTCAAACAACAGCGATTATTTATCCATAGGGCTTTTGATCTAATGATACAGAACTGCATATAGTAAAGCTATGCATTTTACATGATGACACATTTGTATATTTTACCAAGGAAGTCCTTGATTTTTACCTTATACACTGTTAACTTAACAGTGACTGAACAGTAGAGGTACAGAATATAAAACTGTACAGAGCTACCCAGTTGACAAATAGAGCTACAGAGTAAGAGCAGAAATTAGAGCTAGAAATCTACCAAGAATTGGACAGAAATGTGAGGTTTTTATTGAGCTGAAAATCGCAAGAACTATATATCTACCTTCAAGTGCTGAAGTATGGTAATAGTTTTACAGACATCAGAATGAATGTAAGTATACAGAATATAGGATTGTGCCTTAGATGAAAGAAGTTTGTTTTACATCTTCGATGTACTTTTGAAATGTTGCACCATTGTCAAAATGGAGGATTTTACGATTTCACAGGAAAATTGGGAGGCAAAGTTGAAAATTCTCTGATGATAGGTTAACTAGCGACATGTACTTGTTAACTTAATAACTAGGCTAGTGGTACTTGCCAACAAGGTTTCGAATAGTCTGTACATTTATGACAAATCGATTGTAGTAAGTCGTATCAGAGACTTATGTGGACTGCGAGTTTGTCCAAAATGCTAAGATGGCTGCCAAAAAAAGCTTAGGGGAGAAAAGGTCAAAGGTGGTTTCCATAACAACTGAAGGTATTGCAGAAGTACAATCAGAGAACAGCTTGCCTCAACTACATTCTATGTGACTGTTACTACTTAATACTGTGACTTCTTAGTCTACTACTAGTTTGAGAAAATGTCTGTAGGCATTTATAATGAATAAGTGTAGGTCTCAACCAGGTAACCAAGGTTACGGGGACTTTTGTTGGAAAAATGGAAATTTTCACCATATCATGCACTCGTAGCATTTTTAACTTCCAGCGTAACCAAAGCACCCCTGTATCTAGAGTGGTATTTCCCAGATCCAAAGTTTCCTGACTTGGACTATTGCACTTGCCATATACAAATGGGGGTATTTTTTTGTAAATCTTAAGCAGCTATTACAATATGCGATATAACAATCACTAACATTTGACTACTATGATATTCTTACATATCTTGCTCATTGGTATATGAATATAACATATGCTATGTATAAATATCTTTTAAAATGACGACTTAGACTGCTATCTAATTATTGTAATTACAGTCGTACGTACTTATAATTTTCTCAATATACCCCAAAGCTTGCCCCAATTGTATGTGTATGTAATCAAACCACAATATCCTATATGTGTCTGTCGGTAAATGCTGCACAGAAATTTGTATTAGTTACTTATTAGAAAAACATTTTGAAACAAATTGTATGGAATTATTTTTTGAATAAAGTTATCAGTCCATTCCTGACCAAACAGAATGGTTTCAGATACAGGGAACTTTGTGATTTGTGAATCTTAAAAAGGCAGGCATAGAGGGCATTGTGGTTGACTGCTAGTATTTCTTTGCCAGAGCATAGACATACACATGTATGAAACTGTTTAAGCATCTGGTAAATAAAGTGTTTTTGTCTCTAGTAAGTAAACTGTTTTTAATGGAGGCAAGATGAATGATGAGAGAATTGTACTTTCCATATTTACATGATCATACCGATTGTATATTGTATGGGTAAGTATAGGAATCATTTCTTACGTAGCATATCCAGAGTTTTGTACTTTTGATTTGAGACTTGTTACCTTGAGTTTCAACAATGAGATAATTTTTGCATAAACTCATTGTCTCACATTTGAGCATAGAATGACGTTGATATTGAGTAAAGCTTTGTTTCAAGATACTTGCCAATGAGCTAGCGATGTGCTGTATTCTTAGCGGTCACAGCTTATGCTTGTACTAAAGGTATTTTATTGATTGTGTCCAGTGTCATATGTTAGTAGTATCAGGTGATATAATGGTGATGTGTATGTTATGTTATGTTAGATGGGCTTTTTGTGAGGGCAAAACAGTGTTAAACACTTGCCTTGCTTGGAACACTTCTGTGTTTATCATTGTAAACAGCTTCAAATATGTATAAAATGTTATGCATTTTCTGAATAGATATCTTGCTATCAAAATCAGTTTGTGTGGTGTCTTGTTTTTATGTGTAGACTTAGATGCACCTGAGACATGTCAAGTTGTTTATACAATCCTTCGATAAGCCCGTATGACTGGAGTATCATGTATCCGACTGGCCAACGTATTGTTGGGTTATGTGGATTATCAGGAGCTGGTACGGGGTCAAACAGGGTCATCGTTTGAAAAATGGCGGCAGCCGGGGGCTAACGTCCTTGTCGGGGTCACGTCACAGTTCTGCATATTGAGGCACAACAAGAATACAAGATGCTGGTAAGTTACGGGTGTTGATTTATCTATTCTATGCTCATGATTAGATGAACTCTTATGACTTCGAATCAATCTGACAGTCAAAACCGAAGTAAGTCAAGTAGAGAGCTATCATACCACCGGCTTCTTTTTTCCTATTCGTTTGTTCTTGCCCCGCAACGACCAGGTGAGGAGGTTAGTGGTCTGGTGCGGGTCACCTCATGGAGAGTCCCTTTTTCCTGACTCCCTCCAACCAGGTGTATATCCCAGCTCCTCTATCAATCCCGCATTTACAACTGTATCCGATTCTTCCATGTCATACAGCTGTCGTATCATATCGGCTGATGTCACTAAATCAAATCAATGTTGTGATTTTAGGGTTGCAATATTCACTTCGTTACGTCTACGGATACTGACGTAGCATAATTTGCACACTTACTAATTCATATTCACATGATATGTCAAGATATTACCAATGGATACGAAAGTACGCAGATCTCTCAGGCACTTTTACAAAAACTTTATTTTTACATCATTCAAACGTACACAACTCACACCACACAAAAAAGATGTGATTATGTATAACGTGTTACTCATATGTAATTACGGAAAGGGCTACAGATCTAAGTATATCACATTTGGCAAATACCAGACTGAATTAATGTACAATCCTCATCCTGGGGCCAGTTCTTGTACCAAAGTAATGTACAAATCGTTTGAATGTCCATCAATTTGTTGACATCTAAGGAAAATTCAACTATTCCAGATCGTTGACATTAATCTGTCTAAATTCACCCTATATATTCACATACAGTCTCTGAACCAGGGATGTGTAAGTGCTGGCCAGCGCTAGTTCGCAACCACTGAACTATAAGAATGTTCATTGTTTGTCCTTTTGGTACCCAATGTAACAACCTGGCCTGACCGAGATTGGTTACTTCCATCTAGTACCACACTAAGGCCTAGGATCAGCCATAATACCACACGCGCGCAGGAACCGTCGGTGGGAGTCCTCCCAGTACTTGGAAGCAAGGAGATCCTTTTTGAACTCCGCCGCCTTGTGGAATTCCCACTCGATGTTATTCAGCGTGTCCAGGATCTCTGTAGCCCACCTTCTTCCATCTTCCTCCAGGTCGGATTCCTTCCTGCTTGTCTTCACGATTCTGCGTCTCAGATCGGGATGACATTTCTTCTCGGGAATCAGCTGGATGATCATGTCTGCCAGCCCTGACTGGTCCGAGATGAGGACGGGGATGCCCGCCGCGATGGCCTCCAGACCGACCAGTCCGAACGGCTCGGAGCGGGACGGCATCAGGACCAGGTGGGCTGTCTTCATGTCGTCCCGAATGTCGGCCTGTGTTCCGTACGGCAGCAGGGTAGGCTTTACGGTGCCGCTTTGAAGGTTGTCTTCCAGGATACTCTTACTCCTGTCCCAGTTGTCCTCGCTGATTCCTCGCACGCGCAATCGGGCGTTTTTAATCTTCTCCCCGACGATTCCCATGGCCCGCCCCGAGATGTCATGACCTTTCAGCTTCTCAACAGTCGTCACTTCACCGATTGAGAGAACAACAAGCTCACCCGAACCCGCAGATGGAGGATTCATCTGAGTGTTTTCGAAGATGGTAGATGGCTTTGGAAGGAACACTTGATGCCGTTCTGGCTGCATGTCTTCCAACAGTCTGTACTGGTTGTCAAAGTGGTTGTAGATGCGTTGTCCAACGGAGAAAACCAGAACAGAAGTGTCCTCAGCCTTTCTCACGACTGCTTTCTCCCTACTTCCTGCTCCCATCGCTCTGTCCGGGCCCATGTACGTCTCGGTGTCCTCCGGTATGTCGTGGTTGATGAGGATGACCTGAGCTTGTGGATAGCGGCTCTCTTTGATCCTCTGCGCTGACTTGTCTGTAGTGTCCACGTGACCAATGATACAGCTCACATCTGGTGGCAGGTCCGGGTAGCGGAATTGGTGATACTTGGACAGCCAAGCTAGAGAAGGCCTCTCTTTGTCTTCAGAGTCATCAGGGTCGTGTGCTGGAAGCAGCAGTTTTGTGTGGTCTGTTTTGGCGTATTCAATACTCTCATCTGTTGCCTGCAGGACTGTACAGTATACAGCAGCGTGTTTGCTCAGCAGTATCGCCACCTGGCGGTTGATCGTGGAGTTACTGTCCATAGAGATACCATACTCGTCGGTGATCAGTAAGACTACTGGTGCTGAAATATATCAAAGATATGCCCAATTAATCAGAATGCCTTACATATGTAGAAATGATTAGTGGACTTCTGATGGCAAGCTCAAAAGGATCTAACTCTGACGTACTTAGTCCTGTGCGTACAATATGCTAAGTAGAGAGCTAATTTTTCCGTTTTCAACTGAATTTCTTCAAAATGACGGGTAAGACTCATAAGAATAGCAATTCACAGACAATGTAGCATACCCATTGAATGGTGGTCATGCAAACCGTCATCACCTGCATCGTAACAACTGGAGGCATCATCTGAAATACAGAATCTGATGATCAATCCACATGAACACTAAGTCATAGACCAAAGAGTGTCTCTCAGTAGACGTTCTTTTACTAAAAGATGAATACCATCAGTCGATATTTCGACAATAACAATTATGTTATAGGCAATCCCATTTTATCACATTTTATGTGCCTTAATCTTAGATCTGCTCGAAGGTTTACTCTAAATATGTAACACTAATTCACGTTTATCCGCGTAGGTGGGTGACCCATATCCGTTGTATTTAAAAACATGGTACTAGTATTTAGCGCTATCAAGTCGACGGACGGTAGTTTCAAATCACAATATTTTCCGAACATTGCAGTTTGAAATCACAGTCACTTCATGTGACTAAATACCTTTTTTAATAAACGGAGATAGGTTAACCTACAGATAACGGTGAACTGGCGTAGCATCCCAACCGATAACCGTTCTCCAGCTCCCTGACCTTCAGTATTTTACTGTTGTGCATATTACTTACCACTTTCAGTAGAAGCTGTCACCTTTATCCCCATTTCTCGCTGTGTTGTAGACTCCTCTATCTGGAAACCTGAGAAGGATGCATTGTTTTATGTGAGTGACGCATCTTTTAACAGTTAGGTTTGGAATTTAGAAAACAGGTTTATCGCTTTATTTCACATGACTATATATGATTCAGAGCATGTCAGACAAGTTCCATACACCACAAATTCATTGGAATTGCTTGTGTGATCTTTCAAAGATAATCTGATACTCATTTAAACACATTACCTTCATTCTAAAGTATCAAACGTAGTGCATTACCTTCCTGCAGCCGCACAAAGGTTTCGAACTGTTGTCCAACGTCTTGGTCAGACATGTCCATCCGTACTACAAACTGAATTTTTCCATCATAAAAAGGCTTTTGTGGCACAGAGTCCTTCACTCTCAGCCTTACAGAACGTCTTGTAGATGGACGTAGCACGATAAAGTCGCCTTCGTTGAGGTCACGTGGGTCAGTACCAACTTCCTCATGTTTTGCAAACGAGGCCTGAACTACCTGGTCCTGTTTGAGAACGATTCGCTGCTTTATCTGAGAGTCAAATGTGACGTCAGGAGATTCGAAAAAGTCCCGAAGGTCGTCCCCTTTGGAGAGGCAGATGAGATGCAGGGTTCTCTCCGGAAGGATGTTCACCTTAGGTGTGACGATGACGTACACTTTGTCAGCAATGTAGTAGTTCCAGGTCGCCTGGGCCCAGCTAACTAGGTCTTTGCCGCGGTTTCGTAGCACTTCCACAACCCAATAGCTGTAACCAAAGGGTAACAAAACATTCACATCGTTAGAGCCAAAAAGCTAGGAGAATAATTCCCGTCACAACAGTGGGTAACTGGTGCCCCGAAGTACAGAAAAACGATGTAGAATCAGAAAGAACATGTGCTGCATATCGTAATAATATAATAGAAGTTTATTTGTAAGTTCGTGCCCGAGGGCTAATTGCAAGTACATGGTATAAACATAGTAAATATACAAATGACAATGGACAGTTATGAACAATATTCTACTCTAATACTAGTGTTGGATACTTCTAAACAGGTTGGGTTTGACTTCTTTTTCTTATTAATGTATTTCCAAGTATGTTCGCAGGATCAGCTAACATACAGTTAATGTACCTTTGGAAGTGATCTGTCTGAAACATGACACCACCATCCTCTACGTAAGTATCTGTTTGGAAGACCGTCCATCCTTGGTCCCGGCAGTAGTGTAGAACCACCATTATTGTTTCCTTTCCCACCGCGGACTGAGTCCAGACCCAGGGCAGCCTGACGGTGACCGGCCGGAGGAACCGCTGTGGGAAGTCCTGCTCCACAGTCAGGACGACGGACATGGCCGTGAAGCTGGTCCGGATGTCATCGTCAACAGGCACAGCTTCAATCTGCTTGTGTATGAAAAATATGAGAGATATGAAAGTGATAGCAGATGAGCAAGCAAAGTATCTCAACTATGAACAGAAAAACAGAAACGCTACTTGGGAGATGAAGGGAATTCTCAATTTACCTCCACAGAGATAATACGTGTCTCAACAATACAGCTTTTAGGAAACCCCATTGTCGCATCGCCGTGCTGAACAGTGCAGCCTTCTGGTCTTACTTCAAACGTGGGGATGATGGTGGGAACTGGCGATGTCTGGTGGTCTCCTGGAAAATCAATTTTTGAAAATAACTCATAAAGCAATTTAGCTTTCATATAAACAAACTAAACGCTTATATTTTAGTGTATATTCTTTAACACCTACTGCAAAGAAATGCAAGTAAAATTGATTTAAAAAATCAAATTAACTCACCATGCAGAGTGGATTCTGACAACACCAGATGGTAGAGTAGACCAGGCCACTCTAGGAGAAGTTTGAGAAGCTTATCCTTGAGAGGACCGATGACATCCCAACCCTCGCGTGTTGCCTGTGACATTTGGACAGGAATGGTGAGCATGATCACGATTTTAACATCTTCATCTGTGGTCTCGCGGTAAACGGTAATTGGTAACTTCTTCCTAACGGCCATGACGATGTCTTTCCAGTCCTGCCGGGACTTGATGAGTTTGTTTACAACAACACTCAATCTCTCAAACAGTCCCCGTGGACAGAAATGAGTAATCTCACATGCCACTATATACTCCGTCTCTCCATGCTCTGAGACATGCCGGTTTATAGCATCGGCTCTTTCTTCCTGTATATACCATGGGATGTAGTATCCAGTTGTTGTTGAAATTTCTCCTCCCTGTTCCTCAGACCGTTCCGTATAGCATAAGCCAAAATGTTCCATCAGGTTAGTGATCACCTCCACGTTTCCTACCGGTGTGGCGTGTGGTCCCAACAGGGCGATAACAATCTCTTGTGGCAAAAAGCCTCGGCTTGACAGGTTTTTCCGGATTTTTGTCAGTTCCGTCTCTGAGAAGCCAATAAGACTGGGATTTCTGGTAGTGAAAACCTCTTTCAGGTCGTGATGAAATAGTTCTTTGATTACATCTATCAAACCTGACGGATCGTAAAATACCATATCTTTGAGTTCAGGTATTCCCTGGTACCTGAGGATGGTTCCCACCTGCTGCAGGTAAGACAGAACTGGCTCCAGTCTTTCTGCCCTGAGACCTGCAAACTGACCTAGCATCAAACAGTCTCTCCTCGTAAGCCATTTTGGTCTTGCTGAGTCCGAACTACCGGCCATACTACGTGCTGATGTGCTGTATCCACGATCACTGCCTAGGCTCTGTGCTGATGATCTGTATCCATGATCGCTATCTAGACTCTGTGCTGATGATCTGTATCCACGATCACTGTCTAGACTCTGTGCTGATGATCTGTATCCACGATCACTATCTAGACTCTGTGCTGATGATCTGTATCCGCGATCACTATCTAGACTCTGTGCTGATGATCTGTTTCCGCGATCACTATCTAGACTCTGTGCTGATGATCTGTTTCCGCGATCACTATCTAGACTCTGTGCTGATGATCTGTATCCGCGATCACTATCTAGACTCTGTGCTGATGATCTGTTTCCGCGATCACTATCTAGACTCTGTGCTGATGATCTGATTCCGCGATCACTATCTAGACTCTGTGCTGATGATCTGTTTCCGCGATCACTATCTAGACTCTGTGCTGATGATCTGTTTCCGCGATCATTACTCCGTGCTGATGATCCATTTTCCAGAAGGTTCAGAAGCTGTCCTTCGAAATCCACCCATGTCCGCGGGAGGATCCTTCGTAGAGATGGAAACGACTCTGTGTTATTTGCTGATTCCAGTATGTGACCCTTGAGAATGTCCAATCCAGATGTTGGTTTTGCTGAACTGACGCAGAAAATACCCGTAAGCCGCAGCGGGCGCGTCAGGAGGCCCCGTGTGCGTTCTAACTGCTGCTTTAATTCATCCAGTTTGTCCTCGCTTTTATCCTTCATTTTTTCTATGGACGCTCTACATTGCTTAACCTGCTGCTGTATATTCCGTTCCCAGGTTTCTTGTTGATAATTAAATCTTTTTTCAATATCCCTGGTCTTCTCTTCCTTTTCTGTATAAGTGCACTGGTCAATCTTGGTACAAACTATTGTAACTACCGACCCCGGCACCCGGGCGTTTAGTGTGTCCAACCAATACCCCACGGCTTCTGAGTACCTCTGTTCAGTACAGCGGTAAGTTTCGAGATTTAATGTCAGCAGGTTCAATGCGTCTTGTGTCAAGAAGAACTGATGAGTGAGATGGTACACGTCATGGCCGCCAAAGTCATACACTTCAAACGTGATGTTGTCATCAGGTGCCCACTGAGTTATCTCTACACATTGTGTGCTTCCCCCCTTTTTTGTCAAGGTGGACTTACCCCCGCCTAGTGTCCGCACCAAACTTGTTTTTCCCGCCATTTTCTCGCCCAATATGGCAACTTTCAAACGGGCGCTTACAGTTTCCTCTGAGAGTTCAAGTTTGTCAAAGTATTGCCTAACAGCGGAAATGCCCTGCATGCAAACTTCAGATGGTGGTTT
This sequence comes from Branchiostoma floridae, assembly GCF_000003815.2. Classification (NCBI taxonomy): domain Eukaryota; kingdom Metazoa; phylum Chordata; class Leptocardii; order Amphioxiformes; family Branchiostomatidae; genus Branchiostoma; species Branchiostoma floridae. Next base: position 2,047,047 of record NC_049992.1, on the reverse strand, counting down.
TATAAGTGGATTTCCATAGACATATAGGTAAGAAATGTTAGTGAGTTGTCCAACTTCCGCGGGTAACGTCTGTAGTGGGTTAGAGCCCAGGCCCAGCCATTCTAACTGTGTCAGTCTCCCCACTTCAGGTGGGAGTGTGCGCAGCTGGCACCAGGACAGATCCAAGTGTTTGACGTTAGTGAGCTGTTCTACGTGCGCGGGTAACGTCTGTAGTGGGTTAGATTTCAGGTCCAGCCTTTCTAACTGTGTCAGTCTCCCCACTTCAGGTGGGAGTGTGTGCAGCTGGCAGTAGGACAGATCCAAGTGTTTAACGTTAGTGAACTGTCCAACTTCCGCGGGTAACGTCTGTAGTGGGTTATCGCTCAGGTCCAGCCATTCTAACTGTGTCAGTCTCCCCATTTCAGGTGGGAGTGTGCGTAGCTGGCAGTGGGACAGATCCAAGTGTTTGACATTAGTGAGCTGTCCGACTTCCGGGGGTAATGTCTGTAGTGGGTTAGACCTCAGGTTGAGCCATTTCAACTGTATCATTCTCCACACTTCAGGTGGGAGTGTGGTCAGCCCTCTATTAGACAGGTCCAAGCGTTTGATGTCAATGAGCCGTCCTTTTTCTGCTGGTAACATCTTCAGTGGGTTACCGCGCAGGTCTAGACATTGTAACTGCGTCAGCCTAAGCACTTCAGTTGGGAGTTTGTGCAGCTTGCAGTAGGACAGATTCAAGTGTTTGATGTCAGTGAGATGTCCAACTTCCGCGGGTAACGTCTTTACTGGGTTAGATCGCAGGTCTAGCCATTCTAACTGTGTCAGTCTCCCCACTTCAGGTGGGAGTGTGTGCAGCTGGCAGTAGGACAGATCCAAGTGTTTGACGTTAGTGAGCTGTGCAACTTCCGCGGGTAACGTCTGTAGTGGGTTTGAGCTAAGGTCCAGCCATTCTAACTGTGTCAGTCTCCCCACTTCAGGTGGGAGTGTGCGCAGCTGGCACCAGGACAGATCCAAGTGTTTGACGTTAGTGAGCTGTTCTACGTGCGCGGGTAACGTCTGTAGTGGGTTAGATTTCAGGTCCAGCCTTTCTAACTGTGTCAGTCTCCCCACTTCAGGTGGGAGTGTGTGCAGCTGGCAGTAGGACAGATCCAAGTGTTTAACGTTTGTGAACTGTCCAACTTCCGCGGGTAACGTCTGTAGTGGGTTATCGCTCAGGTCCAGCCATTCTAACTGTGTCAGTCTCCCCACTTCAGGTGGGAGTGTGTGCAGCTGGCAGTAGGACAGATCCAAGTGTTTAACTTTAGTGAGCTGCCCAACTTCCGCAGGTAACGTCTGTAGTGGGTTATCGCTCAGGTCCAGCCATTCTAACTGTGTCAGTCTCCCCATTTCAGGTGGGAGTGTGCGTAGCTGGCAGTGGGACAGATCCAAGTGTTTGACATTAGTGAGCTGTCCGACTTCCGGGGGTAATGTCTGTAGTGGGTTAGACCTCAGGTTGAGCCATTTCAACTGTATCATTCTCCACACTTCAGGTGGGAGTGTGGTCAGCCCTCTATTAGACAGGTCCAAGCGTTTGATGTCAATGAGCCGTCCTTTTTCTGCTGGTAACATCTTCAGTGGGTTACCGCGCAGGTCTAGACATTGTAACTGCGTCAGCCTAAGCACTTCAGTTGGGAGTTTGTGCAGCTTGCAGTAGGACAGATTCAAGTGTTTGATGTCAGTGAGATGTCCAACTTCCGCGGGTAACGTCTTTACTGGGTTAGATCGCAGGTCAAGAAATTCTAACTGTGTCAGTCTCCCCACTTCAGGTGAGAGTGTGCGCAGCTGGCAGTGGGACAGATCCAAGTGTTTGACATTAGAGAGTTGTCCAACTTCCGCGGGTAACGTCTGTAGTGGGTTATGGCTCAGGACCAGCCATTCTAACTGTGTCAGTCTCCACACTACTGGAGGAACGGTGGCCATGTCTGTTTTCAATAGATTCAAAAACCGGATGTTGGTGAGTCCGGACAGCCCATCCGGCAGGTGGATCCCGCTGTTCCAGCTGAGGTCTAGTTCCTCCAGCTGAGTGAGTTTCAGGACTACCGGGGGGACAGTCGCCATGGAACATTCACGTAGTCTCACCGCCTTTATATTCTCTAATCTATACAACTCATCTGGTAGGGAAATCTGCTTATTATGACTCAGATCCAGAGAATGGAGATGTGACAGTTTCAGCACTACAGGTGGTAATGAGTGTAGGTCACAGTTATCTAATAACAGGGCATTGAGGTTGATGAGACTGGACATCTTATCCGGCAAGTTGATGTTCCTGTTGTTACTGAGTATCAGTGTTTCTAACTGTCTAAGTTCCATCACAGCAGCGGGGACTGTGTCAAGATTACATTCACCTAAACTCAGCAAGTTCAGATTGGTCAATATAATGAGCTTCTCAGACAGTTGGATGTTCTTGTTTCTGTCTAACTTCAAAGCCTGCAACTCACTTAATTCAAAAAGTTCATCGGGTAACTGTTTCAGGTTTTGGTTAGACAAGTCTAGTGTCAAGAGAGTTGTCGTTTTCCCCATTACACTCCACTTCATGGGTTTCATGTTTTGTCTGAGGTTTGGTGGTGTGGCCATGATGTTATTGTCGATATTTCTGAAAAGAAAGGCCAGCCCAAGTGTTATATGGCATTTATGCAACTTGACAAAATCAACATATGTAATGTACGTAATACAATCTATTTTGGATGACGTTGAATACTATTGTAGACATTACTGATACTTTGTTGTATATATCAGGATTTTTTTAAAGACTGAGACTAACTTAATTCAGCTTTGTTTACAGCAATGTATAACAGGCTGCAACGTTGTTTCAGTATGTCTTTGTATGTATATGTATATATATGTATGAATAAACCATTGATATGTATGAATAAACCATTGATATATTTGTATTGATAAGTTTTCCGTATTCCAGAACAAAATTAAGCCCGCTTTGAATAGAAACAAAGGATTTAAACCTTAACATGAAAATCAGATCATTATTAGTCGTACAAGTCTCTTAGATTAGGAGTGGATGGACCCATGAGTCATATAACGGGCCTGCTGCAGCAGATTGTTGTCATGGTGGACCTATTGCTTGCACATCTGTCACTCAAATTACTGAGCTAACATCCATTTGGGCTGGCTGATTAGCATTACAGATAATATCGCCATAACTGTTCACGATTCCGCACTCTCGGATGATGCATACTGCATTTTGGGAGAATATTCAATGCGGAACAACAACCCTAATCTCATTATGCCGTGTATTCCATACATCATTACATTTGTTTTGCATTTCGAATACGATAACACGCAATTTTGTTTCCCAAAATTCCGATAATAACATTTATGATATCCACGAACAATAAATCGTTTAAATGTCAGCAGTTTCTTACGAGGAAGCACCGACATGAGAGTAAATAAGACGACTCTATCTCAAAGTTTCGTAACCGGCCTGTCACACAAGATTATCACCATGGAGATGTTATCGACCTGTTTGCACCAAACAGCGAAAACACCTGCTGGACTTCAAACTTCAAATATCTACAAGACCCCCTCAAGGTTCCACTATTCTCTATAAATGATCCATTATCATTTGTGCGTCATATCAAGCGGGGTTTACGAAATCATCAAAGGTTCCACTATTCTGTTAAAATGAACCATTGTCATTTGTGCACCATAAATATTATTTTCGTTTGAACGTAGTGTCGACGAGCTTTTACCATTGGCTCATATAGTGCATCCCAAACGTAATAACTCTGAGTCATGTTTTGCACTAACGTAGGCTCGCATTACAGATAACTGTAGAAATGGGGAGCTAAACAATTAAAGAAAATTCCTGAGGATTTATAAGGATGGAGATTGCCGGTGACACTTAAATAGCTAGGGACTCTCCAGTGACTCATACGTACATACCTGGTCTGACCTGTCAACAGACCGGTCAATGTGCAGACACGTTCTTAGCCTAAGTCTGTAGAAATGGTAAGTAACCATAGCAACTATCTGATACAGTGAGTTCGTGAGAATGACGACAAAACAAATACATATTGCTGAGGCAAAAAAGGACATCGATATCAACTGATCAAGTGTGCTGCACATAAAGGCATCACTGCAAAGTCACCAATGAGTGTAGGGCTAGCATTACAACTAATGATCAAAGACAACCGATACATAGGCCATAGATCCTAATATCTAGATGGAAAGTAATTGAAAGAACGGCTTTTTATTGACAAGGTTATTGCTGCATTGATTTATGGAAACCTTCGTTTTCCTCTTTGTGCGTCCCTATCCTATAGTATAACGCACTTCTACTCAGAAGACTATTACCGGTATGAAAGCTTGACACTACCAAACGCCTGAATGTATTATAATTGTGCAATCTGTTACTGTTGCTACGGTGAGAAAAGCTACAGCTTGCACACCTGTCACTCATAACTGATAAGGCGTCCAGGTGGGCCGAGTTGCTGGCACCAAACGGTAAAATAACTTGTGGACCTCAGACCTCAAACGTCACAAGACTGTTGGTTCACATAGTTCACGCAATTAGCCCTTTTACATTCACGTTGTTCTGTACATGACTGTGTTGAGATTGTTTGGGACCTTTTCTTTTCATCGGTAACTTTGAAGTTATGTGTTTTTCCCCAGTGTACTCACAAAGTACACTCAGCTTTCATTACGAAGAGATCAATATGTCTCTCATCTAGTATGTTGGTGACGAGCCAAAGTTTGACCAATCAGTGTGGGGAAATAATTCTCAAAGGCAACTATAAGTTTCAATAACAACTATCTTCTTCATTGACGTAATGATGTTGACATTAAAACAGATACACACGGCTGAACCATATTAGAAAGGCATCCATACAGCCAACACCATACAGTATTTTGCACCTACATGTAAAGGCATCATTGGAAATTGAACTCAAAGGCTACCAACACAATGATCATAAAGCAAGCCTAAGTTTAGATGCAAAGTCAACAAAACGGACATAACATAACTTTGGAGCAAATACTAGTATGCAGACTACCGACACATGACAGTTTACAGATCAAGTTGACAAAATAACGACTTTCCTTTCCAAAATAACTCCTGCATTAGTTTATGGACTTTGCAACATCTTTGTGTTCATCCTAAGACACATTGCTACATTGTACAGTACCATATTAGAAATATAAACATGTCACGTAAACACGTTTTTATGTGCAATATAATATCAATATAAAAACACTGCTTACCTTCGATGTGATGCAGTCAGAAGGATGTGAGAACTTGAGTTGAGCTACACAAAGTCTGCCGTGTCTCGGCACAATGTCTCTTCGAGTAAATGTCGGTAAACGTCCACTCAACGAAGCTATGCACGGGTAGTTGTTCTGCGCGGGTAGTCCTGTTCGAAAGGTCCCGTTACTAGTATTCTCTTGTCGTTTCAACGGAAGAAACAGTCCCGATTACTTCTTCCAACAATGAAATCCTGTCTGTTTACGAATCCGCTGGAATTCCGCGTCAGATAACACGAGAACACGTAGGTCCGCCAGAAAGTGCATTCATAACAGCACGTCCCTGTAAATCCAGCCGGCCCGGGGCCGGAGCCCCGCCGAACTGCCCACAGCGGCAGGACTAAACTGTATCACCTGCCTGTCACATGAGGCTGTTGCCATGGTGAGGAAACCTGTTGTTATAATACCTGTCACTTAACATGCTGATTAAGCGTCCAGGTGGGCCGACTTGTTTGCACCAAACGGTAAAAATAACTTATGGACTTCAAACATCAAACATCACAAGACTGTCGGCAGTCTGTACAGAGGTCAAGGCAAATGCTCTAAAATTTTACCTTTTGATGATATTAGATAAGACGTAGTCTCTTCTGATGGCTTTTACCTACAATTGAAAGGTTTTAGACCTTTGCATTTTCAAGTTGAATTATAAAATATGTGTATATTATAAGACTTATATTCTGTTGGTTTTTAGTCTACCCGCATTCAATGGTTTGTTAATAATCGCTGTGGCAATGTCCATCTATCTGTGAGACTCTCAATTTCAACGCCTTGAATCAGCATTTATGTTATTTTGTCAGGTACAAATTTTAATCAAACTCTGTGACGTGGCAGGTGATATCCATGGCATGACCAAATAAGGCTGTAGGTTCGTGCGGAGTCAGCTGTCATGTCAACGTCCGACGGGGCATGTCTGACGACATACAAAAGTCAACACTACTACGTGCTTCTGATAAGTTATGGCTCTTCGGAAAGTTCTAGAAATTGCTTCTGTTGGTAGTTTTACAGTGAAACGTGAGAAGTGACAAAGTAGGTTTTCTCGCCTTGATATTTTTCAGCATGTTTGCCATTGAAGTTCTGAATTTTTATAGCTAACTATTTTGTATACATTGATTGAAAGAGACATTGGTCTCACGGGTCCTGCCTTCGGGTCCACGATGAAGGAAAAAAAGTACCGGAAAAATTTGTATTGGCACCTCACTGGAGTGATGCGGACGAAAGAAGAAGAAAATACTGCGTTTGATATATACGTTACAACCACCTTGCTAAATTAATGCTTGTGGCAAAACATTGCTAGTAGCTGCAATTACTAATGCAAAAGCCAGGTGTCCCAACTTAAAGGTTTAGCAGACTTGATTGCATGGTGATTGCATGTACCTCGGTTGACTTTGAACTATTGGACCATGCCATGTTAGCAATCTAGGAGGGGTGGTGCTGGATTTCCAAACTAAATCAGTGAGACAATACCAATAGATATTTAGAACGTTTCTGTTTAGACGTTTGTTTTACGTACAACATTCCATGGTCTGAGAATTGTAACAGTAGAGACAATGACATGACAAGTGTTATAAAGCTAAGCATCGATCTGATTGATCTTCAAGGTGAGAAAATGGCCTAAATTATCTCTAGTAGTAATCCACCGGCTGCTGCAGTGGTCTGGACACCCTGCAGCTGCCATCAGTCTTTCTACAACTCTCTCCACTTTGTCCTGTTCATAGCGAGCTTCCTTAGCTCCCATAAATCTTCCCTACCGGAAGTTTAGTGTAGCAATCAAAAACCACATTAACAGCCCAGTCTGATCAACTTGCCTGATAAGAAATCAGCTGCTTGTACTTGGTCTGAAGTGTATTGAACCATAAAGAAGCAACCAGAAGTAAACAAACACCACACAAAATAAGTCTGTATTATATACATTAATTTATTCACGCACAAAGGGTCTTCCTGAAGCAAAAGTTAAAGGTCGTGTGATCTGAATATTTTTCTATCGTTAAGTTGGAATACAACGTCTTTTACGACTCCACATCAACGCATTTACTGTTTGAAATAGTGTGCATAGAAGTAGCAACATGCTACAAACGATACAATAGGTCACTCCCATAGGGAGCTTGAAATCCTGGACACTACTGAAAGTCCATCTCTTTCCGACATACATATTTACGTATGGCAGTAAGGCTAAACTACCGCAATGGAATTTTCTGATACAAATGTATTTCAATTGGAGGAATTTGATTACATATTGGTCTAGTCCCAATATGCCTTAAGTTTATTTATAGCATCATTCATGTATTCAAAATTGTGACTCTGGTCTTTGTTACATTATGAAAATGGGAAAGTTGGCGCTAAGGATTCTGGTCAGCTGCAGCCTCAGGGAAGAAGTAGAGCTTCTTGCGTAGGGTGTGCGTCACTTCCGGTTGCTGCTTGTACTCTTGGTTTATGGTTTTGAAGTCTGCCACTTTGGCGTTTACCTGGGGAATAGAAATATAACATAATTTAGCTTCTGAAATAATCATTTGATACTATATTCATAATTGTGCCCAGACAGGGCCGATGGAGCATCTCGTGAAAGATGACGGCAGTTGCAGTTAGAATGACAGGCACCGTTTGTATGGGAAGTGAAGAATGATAACAGAGATGAGAAGTAAGTAGTAAGAATGAACCGCAAGCAAAAGATGTTTTTTTCACAATTGTAATTGAGTCATTCTCACGATGACGTTTTAACATTGAGGTCATCTCCCAGCAGGTTAAGCGTGTTCCATGTCACATGTCGTTCACCCGCTCCAAGCAATGAGGTGGAAAATTTCTCAAACAAAGCAAGGTCATAACGTTGCCTTCCGTAGATAGAGTTTGTGTTTAACCACACCCATTGTTACCATACTAGTATTTATAGACCCAAAGTTTGGCTCACCCTCGTTAGCATTTCCTGTAGCGTCTCCGTCTCGGCGTGTTCTGTGATGACGTCAGCAAGAACCTGGACCAACCACGTGCCTGTGTCGGAGTTTCTCCAGGACACGTGACCTGTCAGAACACGTCAGATAAAAGAAACATCATAAGAAAATAGTAACAGCTTAGTGGTAGTTTTTTATACGATATATTCATTCATGAACGATATGAGCTCACTACAGATATTGCTTCGTTTAAACTATAAACAGCCACGTCAGTTGTTCTGCCCTCAACAGAAAATATGAAATAAGTTTATCAGTTACGTTCTCAGTAACTTGAGAACGACAGAATATTGAAATAGTTGACATTATAAATTTATTGACTGTCTATGTATAACACTACTAAGTCGACAAGGTTCGTAAGATGGGTGCCATATCATTGGATAAACCCTGGTACCTACCATGCACTGTCGCGTACATCACTAGCCGGTCGCTCGCCGTCGGTAAGGTTCTCTCTCCAGCATCAGGACTCTCCAAAGATGCTGCAGATGCGGCTGGTGCTGATGTGGGAGGAGGTGGTGACTTAGTGGTCTCAGTTGCTCCATCTGATGCTTCTCTCCCGGCTTGTGGGGTGCTGCGTCCTTCATCGAGGGTACCGGTAGTGTCTGTGTGTTCCTGCCCCGGGTCCCTGTCAACTGGGAATTGGATGCGGGTTCCACGTTAGACGAAATTCCACGTTAACACAAAACACTCATTATTAGCAGCACATCTTGTACCAATAAACACTAAGTAGTGACGCCTGCTGATTTATGAAGATGATGTTTTCATACAAAGGCACAGGACCCAATAATATGCCTTCATGTGATTTCAGACAAGAGTTACGTTCACATTCGATATGTACCTGTCTTTAGTTGGATAGTTGTCATCAAGTACCCATAACAGGTCTATTTCTTTCTCATAGTTTTGGGTATATTTGTCTCTTATAGATTTTCCGTAATGGTCTCTCACCTCCTCTACAGGCCTGGATAAAGAAGATTTTAGGCTTGCCCACAAGACTCTGACAGGCCTGGAAACTAGAAACGATGTTTTCCGCAGACACGTGCTGTCCGTCTGTGCCCAGCACTCCTGCAACGTCACCATGCGTCAGAAGGAACAGCACGAAACAGTCGTAGCTGCTGTGATCTCTCCTGGAGACGTCGTTTGCTGCAGCTTCAATTTCCTACGGGTTTAACACGAGATAGCAGTCAACACAGTATGATGTTCTCATTGTCAGTTACTGGACTCTTACTGGATGTACATTACAAATATCTACTGACTTAGAGCTAGGAGATTCTGGCGCAGCGGTGGATTGAGGATACCGTGTACCGAGCTTAGCACAGCTTTACCATAACAGTAGACATAAATTGATACTAATATTCTTTATTTAACATGCCTTAACTTCAGTGACAATGGTGCATATTACAAACAGAATGTGTAATGACGTTGTGTAACGTACAGCAGAATGATTGAATTCCAAATAGCTACGATAATGAAATTTATACATAATTGGAATGAAAACTGTAATTGTTAATATGTCTCACATTACCCACCTGAGCTGTAAGGTCTTCTCTGATCTTCTGCTGCAGCTTGAGTTTCTCACAAATCTTCCTGAGCCTGTCCAGGTCCTTCTCCCCTCCTGGTCTGTTCCTACTCGGGTCTGTAAAGTTGATGTTGCTGATGATCAGGGCGAGACCGCGCGGGTCGGAGGTCATCTTGTAGTAGTCCTTATTAAGCAAAAACAAAGCGTCATCAACAATGGACCTGGACATTAAAGTAAGAATGAGAGTAGCTTCCGTAAAACAAACAATCAACAACTACGAGATATATGTTAAAAGTAAATCATGTTTGATGTAGCTACTTACATTTTGCTGAGATGGCCTCATTTGGGTCAGGGATGTTCTACTCGTGACAACTGTGAAAAAGGAGGACACAATGAGAGTCAGTCCCCGGGGTTCTTGTAAAGATATATAGATCACATAGGCTAGTTGGGCAGTCCTGGTTGTGTATCCTGAACAGCCAAACCAATAAATAAATATAGATCATTCACTTGACCTACAGATCATTTACCAGCGTTGAAGTGTTAGCGTTTATTTTGAAGGAATAGAGTTACTTCAAAACACTTTCTATTAATAGCAACATCGCAACATACCGGACAACCTGCTTGGTCTGTAGACAATGTCTGCCGAGGTAGATGCTGTATGTTTGACTCTGGGACACCTGACGTCACGGCCGTCATCTGCAGTCCGGTCCCTCAGGTCGTACTGGTGCGGGTTGTCCAGTCTTGCCTTGATGCAGTGCGCACAGGTGACGTGGAGGGAGTACAGCACACCTGGCCACTCCTGCAGCAGCTGGATCAGCACCTCCAGCAGTGGGTGGACCACGCCCCACATCTCACCTGCCTGGGGAAGCCTGCCTCTGGTTGCCATGGTGATGTAGGTGTCGTCTGCAACAGGTTTGGAACACACCAGTATGGGATAGTCTTGTCTGTAGGCCATGAGGCCGTCTTTCCAGTCTATCCTGTCCTTGACAAGATGGTGAATCCCAACACTGAACCTCTGAAACAGTCCCCGGGGACAGAATCCTCTGATGTCACACATCAGCTGTAGCTGTTCTTGTTCCTCTGGCAAGTGTTCTTGCCAAACACTCATCAACTCCCCTGGCGTTTGCTTGTGCAGGTACCAAGGTATTTTGTACAGAACAGTGTGTTGAGCGGGGTCTGTTTTATCACTGACTTTTAACTCAAAGCAAAGACCAAAATGCTGCATCAGAGCTGTAACAATGTCGGGAGAGATATTTGGCGGTAGCATACATGTCAGCACATCCTTCCGGATCAGTCCACAGTCGCAAAGATCCTTTTCAAAACCACTCAGCTGTACGCGTGTATAATTAGCACTCTGTAGTCTGGGTGTTTCGAATATTGCTTTGGTACTGTGATGGAACAGATTCTTGAAGAATTCAATCAGGGCAGGAGGATCATGGAAGACAAGCTCCTTGAGTTCAGGTATGTCAGTGTACCTGAGAATGGTTCCCACCTGCTGCAGGTAAGACAGGACTGGCTCCAGTCTCTCTACTGAGAGTTCTGCGAGTCTTCCAATGCGTTTAAACTCAGTCAATGTCAGCCAGTATCGTGCAGGCTGTTTTGTTCTCCCGTGTGAAGACGTTTCTCCAGATGATAGACTTTTATCGTCAGAGCCTTCTTCGTCAGAGCTTTCAGTTTCCGTATCCATCGAAACTTTAAGCAACTGTTGAAACAACACCCATGTCTTTGGCAAGACTCTTCTTAACGTCGGAAACAATGTTTTGTTATTTGCTGTTTCTAACAGAAGATTCCTCAGACTCACCCAGGATGGAGATCTAGAAAAAAATCTCCCAAACCAGGACTCCGGTTTTACAGAAACACAAAGTAAGTTTCCAACAATACGGAGTCTTTGCCTCGATAGGTAATCTATATGTGCAAGTTGTTGGGATATGTCTTCCATTAACTCGGAGGAACCAGTCTGTTGCGACGCCTGAATGCTCGTCAGTCTTGCAATGCGTTGTCTTTCCCACATCTCCTTTTGCAGTTCAATTCTTCTCTGAATATCCTCTCTTATTACATCATAAGATCGACAACGATCCTTCTTACTCCCGACCAATGAAACCACCGCCCCCGGCACTCGGGCATTCACTGTGTCCAGCCAAAACCCCACGGCTTCTGTGTAACGCTGTTCAGTGCAGCTGTATGTCTCAAGGTTCACGAGTAATAGGTAGAAGGCATCTTGTGTCAAGAAAAACTGATGAGTGAGATGGTACACGTCGTGTCCGCCAAAGTCGTACACTTCAAACGTGATGTTGTCATCAGGTGTCCACTGAGTTATCTCTACACAGTGTGTGCGATCCTCTTCTTCTGTCAGAGAGGACACGCCCCTGCGCAGCGTTTGTACCAGGCTTGTTTTTCCAGCCATTTTCTCTCCCAATACGACCACTTTCAGACGAGCGCTTACATTTTCTTCTGAGCGTTCTAGTTCGTCAAAGTATTGTCTAATACCGGAAATCCCCTGACTACAGACTTCTACTGGTGGTTTTATAAGAGGATCTCCATAGACATATAGGTGTGAAACTTTAGTGAGCTGTCCAACTTCCACGGGTAACGCCTGTAGTGGGTTAGAGTTCAGGTCAAGCCATTCTAACTGTGTCAGTTTCCCCATTTCATGTGGGAGTGTGCGCAGCTGGCAGTTGGCCAGGTTCAAGTGTTTGACATTAGTGAGCTGTCCAACTTCTGCGGGTAACGTCTGTAGTGGGTTACCGCTCAGGTCCATCCATTCTAACTGTGTCAGTTTCCACACTTCAGGTGGGAGTTTGCGCAGCTGGCATCGTGACAGATCCAAGTGGTTGACATTGGTGAGCTGTCCAACTTCCGCGGGTAAAGTCTGTAGTGGGTTATCGCTCAGGCCCAGCCAATATAACTTTGTCAGTCTCTCTACTTCAGGTGGGAGTGTGCGCAGCTGGCATCGTGACAGATCCAAGTGCTTTACGTTAGTGAGCTGTCCAACTTCCGCGGGTAACGCATGTAGTGGGTTAGATCTCAGGTCCATCCATTCTAACTGTGTCAGTTTCCCCACTTCAGGTGGGAGTTTGTGCAGATCGCAGTTGGACAGATCCAAGTGTCTGACGCTAGTGAGCTGCCCAACTTCCACGGGTAACGTCTGTAGTGGGTTAGATTTCAGGTCCATCCATTCTAACTGTGTCAGTTTCCCCACTTCAGGTGGGAGTGTGTGCAGATCGCAGTTGGACAGATCCAAGTGTCTGACGCTAGTGAGCTGCCCAACTTCCACGGGTAACGTCTGTAGTGGGTTAGAGCCCAGGTCCAGCTGTTCTAACTGTGTCAGTTTCCCTACTTCAGGTGGAAATGTGTACAGCTCACAATGGGACAGATTCAAGTGTTTGACTTTAGTATGCTGTCCAATTTCCGCGGGTAATGTCTGTAGTGGGATATCGCTCAGGTCCAGCCATTCTAACTGTGTCAGTTTCCACACTTCAAATGGGAGTGTGCGCAGCTGGCAGTGGGACAGAGCCAAGTGTTTGACGTTGGTGCAATGTCCAACTTCCGCGGGTAACGTCTGTAGTGGGTTAGAGCACAGGTCCAGCTTTTCTAACTGTGTCAGTCTCCCTACTTCAGGTGGGAGTATGTGCAGCTGGCAGTGGGACAGATTTAAGTATTTGACGTTAGTGAGATGTCCAACTTCCGTGGGTAACGTCTGTAGTGGGTTAGATCTCAGTTCCAGCCATTCTAACTGTGTCAGTCTCCCCACTTCAGGTGGGAGTGTGTGCAGCTGGCAGTTTGCCAGGTTCAAGTGTTTGACGTTAGTGAGCTGTCCAAATTCTGCGGGTAACGTCTGTAGTGGGTTACCGCTCAGGTCCAGCCATTCTAACTGTGTCAGTTTCCACACTTCAGGTGGGAGTTTGCGCAGCTGGCATCGTGACAGATCCAAGTGGTTGACATTGGTGAGCTGTCCAACTTCCGCGGGTAACCTCTGTAGTGGGTTAGATCTCAGGTCCATCCATTCTAACTGTGTCAGTTTCCCCACTTCAGGTGGGAGTTTGTGCAGATCGCAGTTGGACAGATCCAAGTGTCTGACGCTAGTGAGCTGCCCAACTTCCACGGGTAACGTCTGTAGTGGGTTAGATCTCAGGTCCATCCATTCTAACTGTGTCAGTTTCCCCACTTCAGGTGGGAGTGTGTGCAGATCGCAGTTGGACAGATCCAAGTGTCTGACGCTAGTGAGCTGTCCAACTTCCACGGGTAACGTCTGTAGTGGGTTAGAGCCCAGGTCCAGCTGTTCTAACTGTGTCAGTCTCCCTACTTCAGGTGGAAATGTGTACAGCTCACAATGGGACAGATTCAAGTGTCTGACTTTAGTATGCTGTCCAATTTCCGCGGGTAACGTCTGTAGTGGGATATCGCTCAGGTCCAGCCATTCTAACTGTGTCAGTTTCCACACTTCAAATGGGAGTGTGCGCAGCTGGCAGTGGGACAGAGCCAAGTGTTTGACGTTGGTGCAATGTCCAACTTCCGCGGGTAACGTCTGTAGTGGGTTAGAGCACAGGTCCAGCTTTTCTAACTGTGTCAGTCTCCCTACTTCAGGTGGGAGTATGTGCAGCTGGCAGTGGGACAGATTTAAGTATTTGACGTTAGTGAGATGTCCAACTTCCTTGGGTAACGTCTGTAGTGGGTTAGATCTCAGGTCCAGCCATTCTAACTGTGTCAGTCTCCCCACTTCAGGTGGGAGTGTGCGCAGTAGGCATTGGGACAGATCCAAGTGTTTGACGTTAGTGAGCTGCCCAACTTCCGCGAATAACGTCTGTAGTGGGTTAGAGCTCAGGTGAAGCCTTTCTAGCTGTGTCAGTTTCCCCACTTCAGGTGGGAGTGTGTGCAGCTGGCAGTCGGACAGATTCAATTGTTTGACGTTAGTGAGCTGTCCTACTTCCGCGGGTAACGTCTGTAGTGGGTTAGAGCTCAGGCTCAGCCATTCTACCGTGTCAGTTTCCCCACTTCAGGTGGGAGTGTGTGCAGATCGCAGTGGGACAGATCTAAGTGTTTGACGTTAGTGAGCTGTCCAACTTCCGCTGGTAACGTCTGTAGTGGGTTACCACTCAGGTACAGCCATTCTAACTGTGTCAGTCTCCACACTTCAGGTGGGAGTGTGCGCAGCTGGCAGTGGGACAGATCTAAGTGTTCGACGTTAGTGAGCTGTCCAACTTCCGCGGGTAACGTCTGTAGTGGGTTACCGCTCAGGTTCAGCCATTCTAACTGTGTCAGTCTCCCCACTTCAGGTGGGAGTGTGCGCAGCTCGCAGTGGGATAGATGCAAGTGTTTGATGTTAGTGAGCTGTTCAACTTCCGCGGGTAACGTCTGTAGTGGGATATCGCTCAGGTCCAGCCATTCTAACTGTGTCAGTTTCCACACTTCAAATGGGAGTGTGCGCAGCTGGCAGTGGGACAGATCCAAGTGTTTGACGTTGGTGCAATGTCCAACTTCCGCGGGTAACGTCTGTAGTGGGTTAGAGCACAGGTCCAGCTTTTCTAACTGTGTCAGTCTCCCTACTTCAGGTGGGAGTATGTGCAGCTGGCAGTGGGACAGATTCAAGTGTCTGACGTTAGTGAGATGTCCAACTTCCGTGGGTAACGTCTGTAGTGGGTTAGAGCTCAGGTCCAGCCATTCTAACTGTGTCAGTCTCCCCACTTTAGATGGGAGTGTGCGCAGTAGGCATTGGGACAGATCCAAGTGTTTGACGTTAGTGAGCTGCCCAACTTCCGCAGGTAACGTCTGTAGTGGGTTAGAGCTCAGGCTCAGACATTCTAACTGTGTCAGTTTCCACACTTCAAGTGGGAGTGTGGGCAGCTGGCAGTCGGATAGATCTAAGTGCTTGATTTTAGTGAGTTGTCCAACTTTTGCGGGTAACGTCTGTAGTGGGTTAGAGCTCAGGCCCAGCCATTCCAACTGTGTCAGTCTCCCTACTTCAGGTGGGAATGTGTGCAGCTGGCAGTCGGACAGATTCAAGTGTTTGACATTTGTGAGCTGTCCAAC
Source organism: Branchiostoma floridae (assembly GCF_000003815.2). Lineage (NCBI taxonomy): Eukaryota > Metazoa > Chordata > Leptocardii > Amphioxiformes > Branchiostomatidae > Branchiostoma > Branchiostoma floridae. The sequence continues at coordinate 2,031,294 of NC_049992.1, read as the reverse complement.
TTCCGCGGGTAACGTCTCTAGTGTGTTGGATTTCAGGTCCAGCTTTTCTAACTGTGTCAGTTTCCCCACTTCCGGTGGGAGTGTGTGCAGCTGGCAGTGGGACAGATTTAGTTGTTTGATGTTAGTGAACTGCCCAACTTCCGCGGGTAACGTCTGTAGTGGGTTATCTGTCAGTTTCAGCCATTTTAACTGTGTTAGTCTCCACACTTCAAGTGGGAGTGTGCGCAGCTGGCACCAGGACAGATCCAAGAGTTTGACGCTAGTGAGATGTCCAAATTCCGCGGGTAACGTCTGTAGTGGGTTAGAGCTCAGGTCCAGCCATTCTAACTGTGTCAGTCTCCCCACTTCAGGTGGGAGTGTGTGCAGTTCACACCGGGACAGATCCAAGTGTTTGACATTTGTGAGCTGTCCAACTTCCGCGGGTAACGTCTGTAGTGGGTTAGAGCTCAGGTCCAGCCATTTTAACTGTGTCAGTCTCCACACTTCAGGTGGGAGCGTTTGCAGCTCGCAGATGGACAGATCCAAGTGTTCGACATTGGTGAGCTGCCCAACTTCCGCGGGTAACGTCTTTAGTGGGTTAGAGTTCAGTTCCAGCCATTCTAACTGTGTCAGTCTCCCCACTTCAGGTGGGAGCGTTTGCAGCTCGCAGATGGACAGATCCAAGTGTTCGACATTGGTGAGCTGCCCAACTTCCGCGGGTAACGTCTGTAGTGGGTTAGAGCTCAGGTCCAGCCATTCTAACTGTGTCAGTTTCCCCACTTCAGGTGGGAGTGTTTGCAGCTCGCAGCTGGACAGATCCAAGTGATCGACATTAGTGAGCTGGCCAACTTCCGCGGGTAACGTCTGTAGTGGGTTAAAGCTCAGGTCCAGCCATTCTAACTGTGTCAGTCTCCACACTTCAGGTGGGAGTGTTTGCAACTCGCAGTTGGACAGATGCAAATATTTTATGTTAGTGAGCTGTCCAACTTCCACGGGTAACGTCTGTATTGGGTTAGAGCTCAGGTTCAGAGCATGGACATGTGACAAGTTTAGCACTACTGGAGGTAGTGAGTCCAACCCACAGTTATCTAAGCGCAGGACCTTGAGATTGACGAGACCTGACATCTCATCCGGCAGGGTGATGTTCCTGTTGTTCCTGAGGATCAGTGTTTCCAACTGTGTAAGTTTCATCACGGCAGCGTGGACTGTTTCAAGATTACAGTCATTTAAACTCAACGCTTTCATGTTGGTCAATTTAACAAGCTTCTTAGATAGTTGGATGTTCTTGTTTTTGTCTAACTTTAAAGCCTGCAACTCATTTAATTCAAAAAGTTCATCGGGTAACTGCCTCAGGTTTTTGTTAGACAAGTCTAGTGTCAAAGGTACTGTCGATGTCCCCATTGTATCCCACCACGCCCGTTTCATGTCTTCTTTGAGGCTTGATGGTCTAGCCATGATGATATTTCCGATATTTCTAGAAGAAAATTTGGTCGACATGTCACGTGGCATTTGTATGATGTTAAATGTTGAAGACATTACTGATACAAGTTTTCCTTCTTCCAGAACAAAATTAAGCTCACCTTGAATAGCAACTAAGGCTATTAGATCTTGAACGTGAAAATCAGATCATTATCAGTCGTACAAATATCAAAGAACAGGAGCGGATGGCTAGCAGAAAGAGATTGTCGCCATGTTGCGGTGAACTTTTGTTTGTACATCTGGCACTCATATAACTGAGCGAACATCGACCTGGGCTGGCTGAATTAGCAGTTTTGTTCACGACTCCTCTTATCTGATGATAAACACTGCCTTTTAACAATTTGGGGGAGATATTCGATGCTGACTTACGTGAACCTGACGCGAAACAGCAAAGCCTAAATGCCCTCCACCCGTGCCAGCCACTAAACCTCAACCAAGTCTACGGGTACTCGCCGCCACACAACAACACGGCGGTCAGGGAGCGGCGCCCCTGCCCACTGAGGAGCCAAAAGCCACCAGCCACAAATCAGCCCCACAAACCTGCACCTAGAAAATGACCCCCTTCCCTAGTGCCTAGAGTCCTCAACATAATGAGGTTTGGCGCTTGAACGAAGAAGAAGAAGAAGAAGAAGAGCCTAGCGTCTAGCGTGTTTTTCATGCATCGTTACATTTGTTGTGTCTTGTCAACACGGGAATACGAATTTTTATTTGGCACAATTCCAGGGATAACCTTAATATTGTTCACCACCAATAAATCTTTTAAATATTGACGATCTTTATACAATCAGTACTAACATAAAAAGTTAAGTAAGTAACTCGGCACTGTCTCAAACTTAGTAATACGTAACCGGCTTGTCACACATGATTACTTTTATTATTGAAACTTCAAGTAGCTGATAAAGCATCGTCCTATTTGCACCAAACGGCGAAAACAACTGTTGGACTTCAAAACTCATATATCACAAGACTGCGGCCAGCGTCATCTTAAGCGGAGTTAACCAAAGCACCCCTCAAGTTTCCACTATAACACTCTGTTAAAATGAACCATTATCAATTGTGCACCATAAAATATTATTTTCGTTTGAACGTAATACCTACGATCCTTCATCAATGGTTAACATTAGTTGCAAGGATTCCACACATACGTAATACTAGTATATCTGCATCAACTTTGAACTTGATGTTGCACTTCATGTAGGCTCACACCACTGATAACTATATCAACGGGGAGCTAAACAAACTGAAGAATATTCCTGTGGATGTATAAAGATGGGGATTGCCGGCGACACTTAAACAGCTGGGGACTCTCCAGCGGAGAGAATTCCAGACCTGGTCTGACCGGTCACTGTGGAGACACGTTCTTCAATCTGTAGAAATGGTCGGTAACCATAGCAATTATCTGATACATTGATGCAGGTACTTGCCACCATGATTGATGTCATGAGAATGACGTCAAAGTATATACACATGACTGAGACAAAAAGGGCTCAAGTGTGCTGCACATATACGCATCACTGGAAAGTGATCAAAAAGCACAGCTTAGGAGAACTGATAATCAAAGACAACCTATAAAAAGTCCATAGATCCGAAGACTTAGATGCCAAGTAAATCAAACAACGACTTTTCATTGACAATGTAATTGCAGCTGTAGGTTACTGTTGCTACGGTGAGAAAAGCTGCTGCTTGCACTCCTGTCACTTAAACCTGATAAGGCATCAAGGTGGGCCGACTTGTTTGCACCAAACGGTAAAAATAACTTGTGGACTTCAAACCTCAAACATCACAAGACTGTCGGTAGTATGAACAGAGTTCACCCAATCAGCGCTTTTACGTCCACATTGTTATGTGCTGAGATACGAGTGGGAGCTGTTTTTTCATTGATCAATTTGAAATTATGTGTTTGTTGAGTGTAAAGTACACTCAGATAACTTTCATGCCTTCAAGATATGTTGTATGACGAGCCAAAGATTGCTCCCGACCACTGACATGATCTCGACCTTCCCTTCTATAGTATACATGAAATGGATAACCTTTGTGGCATTTAGAGCCATAACGGCTTATGCGTTTTTAGTCTTAAGTTAGACACTTGTTATATTATTTTGTAGCATTTCATGTTACCTGCAATTAGCCCACTGGGAAGAATTTGCAAGAAACTTATATTGACGTTTACACTGTCTGTTATGGTATGACCTGGCGTGAAGAAGGTCGTCCGGTTAGGAAGCGTTTTGCCCAGGTACCATCTGATAGCACCTCGATTAAAATTTTACTCAAGTATCTCATCATGATCACCTGGATGCCCAACCTTAATCCACGCATCTGATGGTATTCCTGAATAATATAAATGAACACCAAAGCTTGTTATTTGCTAGCTCGTCTGTCAACAATTTGGTAAACTGTCTTACTGATATCTAACACCAGAAAGAGTAGATTCGCTTTAGAAAATTGAATTTGTTAACACAGAAAGTCAGAATACCTAATTAAGCAAAAGACTTTAGTGGAGACTTTATGTTCCACTTGAAGTGATTTTGGCTCACAACTCAATAATGCACACACGGTCTGACCAATCGGTATAGAGAAATTATCGATTACCTCATAGGCAACTAAAAGCTTCTATAACAACTGTCTACTTCATTGACGTAATGATGTTGACATTAAAATAAATACACACGGCTGAAAGAAAGGCATCGATACAGCCAACTCAAGTGTTTTGCACCACTGGAACGTGGAACTCAAAGGCTGTAGCTACCAACACGATAATCATAATACTAAATCTAGATGCAAAGTCTACCAAACAGATATAACATAACTTTGGAACAAATAAGCAGACTACCGACACAGATGGTGCAAAATAGTAACAATTTAGATACCAAGCTGACCAAATAACGACGTTTCCTTGACTTGTTCAAATAACTCCTGCATTAGTGTATGGACCTTCCAGCATCTCTCTGTTTGTCCTAAGACAATGCTATGACACATTGCTACATTGTACAATACCTTACTAGAAATATAAACCGGTCACGTAAAGATGTTTTATGTGCGATATGATATCACTGCTTACCTTCGATGTGATACAGTCAGAAGGATGTGAGAACTTGAGCTGAGCTTAACAAAGTCTGCAGTGTCTCGGCACAATGTCGAGTAAACGTCGGTAAAAGTCCACTCAAGGAAGCAATACACGGGTAGTAGTTAGTCCTGTCGGAAAAGTCCCGTTATTCTCTTCCCGTTTCCACGGAAGAAACAGTCCTGGTCACCCCGTCCAACAGAGGAATCCTGTCTGTTCATGAATCCGCTGGAATTTCGCGTCAGATAACACGAGAACTCGTGGGTCCACGAGAAAGCACACGTCCCTGTAATACCAGCCGGCCCGGGGCCGGAGCCCCGCCGAACTGTCCACAGCGGCAGGACTCAGCTATATCACCTGCCTGTCACATGAGGCTGTTGCCATGGTGAGGAAAACTGTTGTTATAATACCTGTCAATCAACATGCTGATAAAGCGTCCAGGTGGGCCGACTTGTTTGCACCAAACGGTAAAAATAACTTGTGGACTTCAAACCTCAAACATCACGAGACTGTCGGTAGTCTGAACATAGTTCAAGGCAAATGCTATAAAATTTCATTTTGTGAGGATTTTCCAGATGAAATGTTCTCTTCTTGTGGCTTCCCCTAATTGAGGTTTTAACCCTCTGTATTTTCAAGTCTAATTACAAAATATGCACATATTTTATGACTTATCTTCTGTTGTTCTCCAGTCTACCCACATTCTATGGTTAGTTACAGTCCACTAAGACAGATGACTATGGTTTGTTAATAATCGTTGTAGCTTTGCCCATGTATCTGTAAGACTCTCAATTACAACGCCTTGAATCAGCATTTATGGTTCATTTTTTTGTCAGGTACAAATTTTAATCAAACCCTGTGACGTGACAGGTGATATCTATGGCATGACCAAATAAGGCAGTAGGTTCGTGCGGAGTCAGCTGTCATGTCAATGTCCGACGGGGCATGTCTGACGTCATAGTCAACACTAATACGTGCATCTGATTAGAGAGAGTTCTGGCTCTTGGGGAAAGTTCTAGAAATTGCTTCCGTTGATATTTTGACAGTGAAACGTGAGAAGAGACCGAGTAGTTTGCCCCGCCTTGATAGTTTTCAGCATGTTTGCCATTGAAGTTCTGAATTTTTTATAGCCAACTATCTTGTATACATTGATTAAAAGAGACACTGGTCTGACAGGCCTTCTGGTCCACGATGAAGGAGAATGGGTACTGGAAAAACTTTATTGGCATATCACTGGAGTGATCCGGACGAAAGAAGAAGATACTGTGTACGATAAAAGTTACAACCACCTTGCAAAATTAATGCTTGCGGCAAAACATTGCTAGTAGCTGCAAATACTAACGCAAACGCCAGGTGTCCCCACTTAAAGGTTACGCAGACTTGATTGCATGCACATCAGTTGCCTTTAAACTATTGGACTATGCCATCTAGGGGTGGTGGTGTTAGTTTTCCAAACTACATAGTGAGCCAATACTAGGTACTTAGAACGTTTCTGCTTAGACGTTTGTTTTACATGCAACATTCCATGGTCTGAGAATTGTGACAGTAGAAACAATGACATGACAAGTGTTATAAAACTAAGCATAGCTCTGATTGATCTTTAAGGTGAGAAAATGGCCTAAATTATCTCTAGTAGTAATCCACCGGCTGCTGCAGCGGTCTGGACACTCTGCAGCTGCAATCAGTCTTTTTTTATTGATATACATATCAGACAAGACACAGTGGTAAATGCACTCTAGCAAAGCTAATATTAACATTACCACTAGGGCAGTTGAAAATAAAATAAACAAAGGACAAAACAATGTGAGATCAAATAAAATAGTAGTACAGCAGTGGGGTGACGGATCCAACAAATAAATATATATACATACAAGATTTAAAGAAAATGATCTATCAATTTGAAAAAGATTAGTCTGGAATATGTATGACTGTGTTTCCTTTGATAAAGAGGGTGAACCCCTGAGTAAAAGTTGAGTTAGGGCTGGGTCAGACAAAGTTTTCAAATCAAGGGTTGAGCCTACAAGGTCTTGAAGATTGCAGAGAAGGGATTTTCTAAGTTGGTTGTAGTTAGGGCAGTACGGCAACGCTTTCACATCGGGAGCCACAGCTACAAGAAGGACTATCGACTAAATTACGTGTGGATAAGCTAAAGTTCAAACTACAGGTCCCGATGCGGAGGCGTGTGAGTAAAACGCAGGCGTAACTGGGGCCGTGACTAAAATGTGTGTTAGGGGAAGGGCGAACTAATTTCACTAAGTAATTTATGAATGTTGAAGGATTAAATGACCAGTGATATGTAACATACGGAATCAGTCTTTCTACAACTCTCTCCGCTTTGTCTTGTTCATCGCGAGCTTCCTTAGCTCCCGTCAATTTTCCCTACCGGAAATTTAGTGTAGCCATCAAAAACCACATCAACAGCCCTAGTCTGCTCAACTTGGCTGATAAGGAATCAACATGTACTTGGTCTGAACAAGGACGTTATGGTCTGAAGTGGACTCGTGTATTGACTAACCATAAAGAAGCAGCCAGAAGTAAACAAACGCCACACAAAATAAGTCTGTACTATACACATTGATTTATTCACGAACAAAGCGTCTTCCTGAAGCAAAAGTTAAAGGTTCAACATATTCCTGCGATCTGAACATTTTTCTATCGTTAGTAGTAGTAGGCGTCCGTCCATCTTTGCAGATGATGGTAGTGCTCTGTATGATAGTTAATTGGAATATAACGTCACACATCAACGCATTTGCTGTTCTTGTGCATAGAAGTAGCAACATGCTACAAACGATGCAATAGGTCACTCCCAAAGGGAGCTTGAAATGCAGGACACTACTGAAGGTCCATCTCTTTCCGACATACATATTTACGTTTGTCAGTAAGGCTAAACTACCGAAATGGACTTTTCTGATACAAATATATTTCGATTGGAGGAATTTTATTACAGATTGGTCTAGTCTCAATATGCCTTTATTTATAGCATCATTCACGTGTTCAAAATTGTGACTCTGGTCTTTTTGTTACATTATGAAAATGGAAAACTTGGCGCTAAGGATTCTGGTTAACTGCAGCCTGAGGGAAGAAGTAGAGCTTCTTGCGTAGGGTGTGCGTCACTTCCGGTTGCTGCTTGTACTCTTGGTGCTGGGTTTTGAAGTCTGCCACTTTAGCGTTTACCTGTGGGATAGAGGGATAGCATCACTAATAGTTTTCGGAACTTGTCATTTGATAATAGGGATGATTTGGAACAGAGGTCAAATCAGTTCATTGGCTCATGACCTCTGAACTCCAGCCCAGTAAGGTGGCAGTCACTTCGACAGCCTCTGGACAAGGCAGCACGTGTTTTCACCTCCCACCCACTGGGTTTTGTGTAAGTGTTTTACTCTGTAATTAAAGTTACCAAGCATCACTATTATTGGTTTTATAAGTGTTCCACACTGTTATTAAAGTTACCAAGCATCACTATATTAGGTTTTTGAAGTAGTCAGTTGAATTATATATTCATAATTGTGCTCTGACAGGGCCGATATAGCATCTTGTGTAGGATGCAAGCAGTTAAAGTTAGAATGACGGGCACCGTTTGGATGGAAAGTTAACATTGATAAAAGAGATGAAAAGTAAGCAGTAAGAATGAACCGCATGCAACGAAAGGTGTTTTTCACAATTGTAATTGAGTGTCATTCTCACGATGACGTTTCAACATTGAGGTAATCTCCCAGCAGGTTAAGCGTGTTCCATGTCACATGTCGTTCACCCGCTCCAAGCGATGAGGTGGAAAATTTCTCAAACAAAGCAAGGTCATTACGTTGCCTTCCGTAGATAGAGTTTATGTTTAACCACACCAATTGTTACCATACTAGTATTTATAGACCCAAGGTTCGGCTCACCCTCGTTAGCATTTCCAGTAGTGTCTCCGTCTCGGCGTGTTCCGTGATGACGTCAGCAAGAACCTGGACCAACCACGTGCCTGTGTCGGAGTTTCTCCAGGACACGTGACCTGTCAGAACACGTCAGATAAAAGAAATATTATAATAAACCATAAGCTAGTGGTATTGTTCCATCATACCGTATGATCGTACGAACGTTCCTAGCTTGCTACAGATATTGCTTTGTTTATAGTAGTATAAAACAGCCACGTCAGTTGTTCTGCTCTCGACAGAAAATATGAAATACGTTTATCAGTTACGTTCGCAGTAACCACTGGAGATTGAAATATAATACATTATAAATTCACTACAAAACTACCATATTTGGCGTCCACGTATCATACTAGTAAACAGACAAGGCCTAGGTTTATGGAAAAAATTCTCTTATAATGTCCTCAGATGTTTGAGAACATTCATTGGCAGAATTTCCGTGGATAAACCCTGGTCGCGCGTGTGCGAGTGCGTACCTACCAATTTGAGAGGACAGAGAATTGGAAACCCCCTGCATACAAATGCCATATTCAGTACTTACCATGTACTGTAGCGTACATGACCAGCCGGTCGCTCGTCGTTGGTAAGGTTTTCTCTCCGGCATCAGGACTCTCCAAACATGCTGCAGATGTGACTGGTGCGGTTGGTAGAGGAGGCGGTGACTTAGTTGCCTGATCAGTTGCTCCATCTGATGCTTCTCTCCAGCCTTGTGAGGTGCTGCTTTCTTCATCGATGTTAGCGTCTGTGTGTTCCAGTCCTTTGTCTGTGTCAACTGAGAAGAATGCATCTGATTCAGCGTTAACATGAAACTCATATTATCCTCTTGCCCCAAGAATCCCTAAGTAGTGAAGATGATTTAGAAAGCATGACGTCAAGTTCTATACTACAGACAAGTGTTACGTTCACCGTTAATTATGTAAATAACTATGAGAAGCGATTTCTATCTTTTGTTCAGTAGTTTTAATCTTGTGCCCATTAACTTCATTCGAGTCTATCTTTGGCTTTTGGTCAGGATTTTTCAAAAAGGCTTTCTCACCTCCTCTGCAGGCCTGGATGAAGAAAAGTTTCGGCTTCCCCACAAGACTCTTGCAGGCCTGGAAACTAGAAACGATGCTGTCCACAGACACGTGCTGTCCGTCTGTGCCCAGCACTCCTGTCTCCCCGCCATGGGACAACAGGAACAGCACGAAACAGTCGTAGCTGCCGTGATCTCTCCTGGAGACTTCGTTTGCTACAGCTTCAATTTCCTACGGGTTCAACACGAGATAGTATTCAACACAGTATGGCGTTGTCATTGTTGGTGACTGGAGTCTACTGACTGAGCTAGGAGAAGCGCAGCGGCGTACCGCGCTTAGCACAGCTTTTGCGCAAAAGAAGACACACATTGATAGCATGCTTTATTCAACATGCCTTTAATTCAGTGACCATTGTGCATGATACTAATAGAATGCATAATTTGGTACGACAGAAGGATTAAACAACAAATAGCTATGATAATGAAACTTGCACCTAATTGGCATAAAACATTTAATTACAAATAAGTCTAACATTGCCCACCTGTGCTGTAAGGTCCTCTCTGATCTCCAGCTGCAGCTTTAGTTTCTCACAAATATTCCTGAGGTTGTCCAGGTCCTTCTCCCCTCCTGGTCTGTTCCTACTCGGGTCTGTAAAGTTGATGTTGCTGATGATCAGGGCGAGACTGCGCGGGTCAGAGGTCATCTTGTAGAAGTCCTGATCAAACAAAAACAAAGCGTCATCAACAATGAACCTGGACATTAAAGTAAGATTGAGAGTAGCTTCCGTAAAACAAACAATCAAAAACTACGAGATATATGTTAAAAGTAAATCACGTTTGCTGTAGCTCCTTACATTTTGCTGAGATGGCCTCATTTGGGTCAGGGATGTTCTACTCGTGACAGCTGTGAAAAGAGGACACAATGAGAGTCAGTCCCTGGAGTCCTTGTTAAGATTTGTAGGACATTTAACTAAACTACAGGTTATGCACCAGCGCTGAAGTGTTAGCGTTTAATTGTTAGGAATATGGTTACTTTAAAAGTTTTAAAAAAACTTCCTATCAATAACAACATCTCAACATACCAGACAACATGCTTGGTCTGTAAACAAGGTCTGCTGAAGTAGATGCCGTCCTCTTCACCCTGGGACATCTGACGTCACGGCCGTCATCTGCAGTCCGGTCCCTCAGGTCGTACTGGTGCGGGTTGTCCAGTCTTGCCTTGATGCAGTGCGCACAGGTGACGTGGAGGGAGTACAGCACACCTGGCCACTCCTGCATCAGCTGGACCAGCACCTCCAGCAGTGGGTGGACCACGCCCCACATCTCACCTGCCTGGGCGAGGCTGCCTCTGGTTGCCATGGTGATGTAAGTGTCGTCTGCAGTAGGTTTGGAACACACCAGTACGGGATAGTCCTGTCTGTAGGCCATGACGCCGTCTTTCCAGTCTGTCCTGTCCTGGACAAGTGGATGGATCCCAACACTGAACCTCTGAAACAGTCCTCGGGGACAGAACCCTCTGATGTCACACATCAGCTGCAGCTGTTCCTGCTCCTCTGGTACGTCTTCTGGCCAGACATACTTTAATTCAACTGGCATGTGGTTCTGCAAGTACCAAGGGATTCTGTACCAGCAATTGTGCTTGGAAGGGTCCGTTTCGTCTTGCATCTCAAAACACAGGCCGAAGTTTTGCATCAGTGCTGTAACAATGTCAGGGTTAATTTCAGGTGGCAACAGACGCGTCATCACTTCCTTCCGGATCAGTCCGCGGTCATAAAGGACCGATTGAAACTGTTTTAGCTGAGAGGAAGTGAAGTCAGCGAATTTGGATGTTTTGAAAAGTTCCTTGGTATCGTGATGAAACAGGTCTTTGAAGATTTCAACCAAGGCAGGAGGATCATGGAAGACAAGCCCCTTGAGTTCCGGTATGTCCGTGTACCTGAGGATGGTTCCCACCTGCTGCAGGTACGACAGGACCGACTCCAGTCTGTCTGATGAGAGTCCTGCGAGCTGCCCGATGCGTGCACAGTCAGCTGTTGTCAACCAGGACTGCTGGATGTTTTCCAGTGGTGAACTCTCACCAGAAGAACCCGTTTCATTTTTAGCCGCTTTTTCTGGCGCTCTTTTCGAACCTTCAATACGAAGCGACTGTTCGAAATCTACCCAGGTCTTTGGCAATATTGTTCTCAGTGTCGGAAACAATGTTGTGTTTCTTGCTGTTTCCAAAATAAAGTATTTCAGTTTGATGTGAGATGAGCTTGAAAACATTGAACTAAGTCGAAACTTAGGTTTCACAGACACACAGTGCACGTCGCCATCGATATGCAGTCTTTGCGACAAAAGGCGATTAGCATGTGTAAGTTGCTGGGTAATATCTTCCACAGACTTCGAGGAATCTCCTTTGTGCATCTTCTGCAGACTTTCAAGTGTGTTGATACGTTGCTTTAGATTTCTTTCCCACAATGCCATTTGTTGTTTGATCCTTTCCTGAATATTTGATGTCTTTGTTTTCACGTCATCAGGTCTACAACGATCCTCCTTACTCCCAACCAATGAAACCACTGCCCCCGGCACGCGGGCATTCAGTGTGTCTAACCAAAGCCCCACGGCTTCTGTGTATCGGTGTTCGGTGCAGCTGTATGTCTCAAGGTTCACTAATAACAGGTAAAAAGCATCTGGAGTCAAAAAGAACTGATGAGTGAGATGGTACACGTCATGGCCGCCAAAGTCGTACACTTCAAACGTGACGTTGTCATCAGGTGCCCAATGAGTTATCTCTACACAATGTGTTCGGTCTTCGTATCGTGTCAGGGTAGACTTGCCACTGCGCAGGGTTTGCACCAGGCTTGTTTTTCCCGCCATTTTCTCTCCCAAGACAACGACTTTCAAACGGGTGTTTGCGTTTTCCTCTGACCGTTCAAGTTCGTCAAAGTATCGTCTGATAGCAGTGACCCCCTGACTGCACACTTCAGGTGGTGGTTTAATAAGTGGATTTTCGCTGACGTCTAGATTAGCTTTGTTAGGGAGCTGTCCAACTTCCGCGGGTAATGCCTGCAGTGGGTTAGAGCGCAGGTTCAGCCATTCTAGCTGTGTCAGTCTCCCCACTTCAGGTGGGAGTGTGCGCAGCTGGCAGTGGGACAGACCCAAGTGTTTTACGTTAGTGAGCTGTCCAACTTCCGCGGGTAACGTCTGTAGTGGGTTAGAGCTCAGGTCCAGCCATTCTAACTGTGTCAGTCTCCACACTTCAGGTGGGAGTGTGTGCAGCTCGCAGAGGGACAGATTCAACTGTTTGACGTTATTGAGCTGTCCAACTTCCGTGGGTAACGTCTGTAGTGGATTATAGCACAGGTACAGCCATTCTAACTTTGTCAGTCTCCCCACTTCAGGTGGGAGTGTGTTCAGCTGGCAGCAGGACAGATCCAAGTGTTTGACGTTAGTGAGCTGTCCAACTTCCGCGGGTAACGTCTGTAGTGGGTTAGAGCTCAGGTTCAGCCATTCTAACTGTTTCAGTCTGCACATTACCATAGGAACGGTGGCCATGTCTGTTCCCCATAGTTTCAGCACCCGGATGTTGGCGAGTCCGGACAGCTCTTTCGGCAGGTGGATCCCCCTGTTCCAGCTGAGGTCCAGTTCCTCCAGCTGGGAGAGTTTCAGTACTGCCGGGGGAACGGTGCCCAGTTCACACTGACGTAGTGATAACACTATGATATTGTTAAGTTTGTACAACTCATCTGGTAGAGATATCTTCTTATTGTTACTTAGATTTAGCTTCTGTAGGTTTAGTAGTTTCAGCACTACTGGATATAGTGTATCCAGTTTGCAGTTATCTAAGTGCAGGACAGTGAGGTTAACGAGGCTGGACATCTCATCCGGCAGGGTAATGTTCTCGTTGGTACTGAAGCTCAGTGTTTGTAACTGCGGAAGTTTCATCACGGCAGCCGGAACTGTCTTAAGATTACAATCATCTAAAAGCAGCAATTTCAGATTGGTCAATCTGGTAAGCTTCTCAGATAGTTGGATGTTCTTGTTTTTGTCTAACTTCAAAGCCTGCAACTCATTTAAGTCAAAAAGTTCATCGGGTAACTGACCCAGGTGTTTGTCAGTCAGGTCTAGTGTCAAGAGAGTTGTCCATTTCCTCATTACATTCCACTTCATGGGTTTCATACCTTCTCTGAGGCTTAGTGGTGTAGCCATGATGGTATGTCCGATATTTCTGAAAAGAAAGGCCCACCCAAGTGTTACATGGCATTTTTGATGATGATGATGTTAAATGATATTGTAGACATTACTGATACTTTGTATTGATAATAAGTTTTCCGTATTCCATAACAAAATCAAGCCCGCCTTGAATAGCAACTTAAGTTCGCTCTTAACCTCAACATGAAAATCAGATCATTATCAGTCGTACAAGTCACTGACAATAGGAGCAAACGGACTCAGCTTGATAACCGGCCTGCTGCAAGAGGTTGTTGCTATAGCGAGGGGGGCTGTTGCTTGCACACCTGTCACTCAAATAACTGAGCAAACATCGATTTGGGCTGGCGGAATTAGCAGTACAGGTACTATTCACGATTCCGCCATATCATTTATGGTGTTCACGTCCAATGAATCTTTTAAATGTTGACAGTCATGAAATACTAGTAAGCACTAACATGAGGGTAAAGAACGCGACACTGTCTCAAACTTACGTAACCCGCTTGTCACACAAGATTATCACCATGGAAACTCAAGTAATTGATAAAAAAATTACTTGTTTGCACTTAACGGTGAAAAGACCTGGTGGACTTTATACCTTTTAATCACGGGCAACATCACATTGAGCTGAGTTTTAAAAAACAAGGTTCCACTATTCTTTTAAAATGAACATTTGTAAACATAAAATAGTATCTTCGTTTGAACGTAATACCGATGAGCCTTCACCAATGGTTAACATTAGCTTATATAATGCAACTTACGTAATAACTTTGAATCATGTTTGAACTCAGTGTCACTTCATGTAGGCTCTCACCACAGATAACTGTATCAATTTACAATATCAATAACTGTATCAAAATAAACAAATTGAAGAATATTTCTACGTATATAAGGATTGAGATTGCCAGTAACTCTCAAACAGCTAGGAACTCTCCAGCGGCTAATATTCCATACATGGACTGACCGGTCATTGGGAGACACGTTCTTTGCCTCCGTCTGTAGAAATGGTAAGTAACCATAGCAACTATCTGATACGTAATAGTTAACCTATGGGAGTGGCCGAGTTTCTGTGTATATCACCAGGCCTGCCCACCGAGTGGTTTCTAGTGGGCCTGGTGATATACACAGAAAACGAGGCTAATCCCATAGGTTAACTAACTTTATATAGCCCATGGCATTCTTCCCCGAAGCTTTTCTAGTTCATCAGCTCTACAAAATGTTACTTTATTTTGTCCTGAAAGTCCACAATCTTTCTTATTGATGGAAAAGCTGTGACAGACAGTGTCAGGCAACAACAACACAAGGTCGTTAATCTTGTCAAGACCTTCCCAAGCAAGGTGCCTGGAGAGACAGAAAGTCTGTTCATATTCCTCTGGGCAATTAGAAGTCAAGCATAGGATTGGTCAGTTATCACATGACATAATTCTGGTCCCAGAAAAAGGTCTCAAAGGTAAGCGAGGATTGGTTAGAACAGGTCACATGCGTATATCAACCACACTTTTCAGGCTGATATCAACACAGTTTTCTGGATATCACCCCACTTTTTTCCTCATTTGCATGAAATAGCAGCACACTTTTTTTCATAGCACCATGCTATGTGGAAATAGCAACAGAAAATGGGGGCTTCTCATTGGCTGAGGGGAAGTAGCCATGGGCTAAAGTGAGTTTGTGAGAATGACGACAAAACATATACATATGGCTGAGGGGGAAAAGGGCATCGATACCACCGGCTCAAGTGTGCTGCACATAAAGGCGTCACTGGGAAGTGACCAATGGGCCGAACTATTGTTGACACTAATATTATAATTGGTGATCAAAGTCAACTTATACAAAGACCATAGATCCTAATATTTAGATGCAAAGTAAATGAAACAACGACTTTTTGTTGACAAGGTAATTAATTGCTGCATTAATTTATGAAATCTCTATTTTTTCTCTTTGTACGTCCCAAAAGAATGTTATAACACATTTCTACTCAGAGGATCATTTATGGAATGTACACTTGACACATACAATCGGTTGTATCAATGTGCAATATTCTACTGTTGCTATGGTGAGAAAAGTTACTGCTTGCACACCTGTCAATCAAATCTGATAAGGCATCAAGGTAGGCGGACTTGTTTGCACCAAACGGTAAGAATGACTTGTGGACTTCAAACCTCAAACATCACATGACTGTCGGTAGTCTGCACAGAGTTCACGCAATCAGCCATTTTACATCCACATTGTTATGTGCTGAGATACGTTTTGAGGAATGTTTTATTTTCATTAGTAACTTTGAAATTGTGTGTTTGTTAAGTGTAATACAGTCAGATAGCTTTCATTACTTAGAGATCATTACGTTCTCACGTAGTATGTTGGTGACGAGCCACAGATTGGTCCCCACCACTGAAAAAGCACGAACTTCTACATGTATTCAACGGAAAACATTTGCAGAATTTAGAGCCATAATGGCGCATGGCCGTCTCTTCTCATTGGTTTTTACACTAAGTCTGTTATGACATGACCCTAGCATGAGAAACCCACGAGGCTCGTACGATTAGAAAGCGGTTTGCCCAGGTACCATCTGATCTGATACCATTTCAAATTAAAGTTTTACTCAAATATCTCATCACCTGGATGTCTAACCGTAATCCACACATCATGACTATCTATCCACTGCCTTTAAGAGTCATTGCACGAGAAAACCAGGCAAAACCAGGCAGAGACCGGAAGATGGGGGTCGGCCAAATCGACTCAAACTTTTTATGTGTGGTAGGTATGTGGAACTATGAACAGCCATATAGTTAAAACCCTCCAGCTATTTTTCGTTATGGCGTTCTGGGACCCCCCTCAAAGACCCTCTAAAATCCAACAATTTATGGCTGAAAATTACTGAACTTTCGATTGCTATCCTGATACATCTGATGAAAGTACGAACATAAGTGTTACATTTCCATATAGCATGGGTCCTAAAGTGTTACAGACCAAAACTTGAAGATGATGCATTAAAGTTAAGAGGGTGTGCTAGGGGGTTACCTGAACCATTGAAAGCAGAATCTTTATCACTGTAAATTTCAGCAATTTTTAAGGCGCAATAACATCTATGCGCAGTGGGTCTGGTGAATGGTTTTAATGTTGCTAGAGAGAGGAACATATGCTTATTCAAAAACAATCATAATCTATTTGGGCCATACATAACGCGAGCCATGAGAGGAGGGTCTTTATGGGGATTTTTCGGGTTTTGGGCTATAGTAAATCGGGTGTTTATATTACTTTATGGGGGTAAGTAATGGCAAATGTTTGTGTAGTTGCTTGTGAACCATGCATAATTGTCAAAATATCATTGATTGATAGGCAATACCAATTTGGGCTCCATATGGGGTATTTAGGGATACTAAAAAAGGAATTATGCTGACTTAATACATTTTTACTGTTGCTTTCTAATGTTATCAAACCGGTACCTGTTCCTAAATTTCTTCGTACATACCAGCTATGTCGTGCACAATGAGAAGGCTCTACATGGGGGTTACCAGGACTCCACAAGTGTGATACAATTTAAAAGAAAGGACACATGAATGCAGATCTACTTCATACATATTGAGAATCATAGAACAAGACCACAACAAAGGTCAAGATTAACGTCTTTGGGGATGGATACACGTATATTGTACTTTTTTCATCAGTTAAGGTATTCCATACTGGTGCAGTAAAGGTACTGCTATAGACAAACAGCATTACATCAATGGTTTGTTAGTATGCCAGACTATTCATTCACCACTATAAGATCATGCTGATTTGGGGAACTGATGCGAGTATACGACTAAAGAAATGGACGAAAGAAGTTACCTTTATCTAATGTCAATATTAAGGCTATCTTAACAATGACTGCGCGTACATTGTACTTTTTTTATCAATTACGGTATACCATAGGGCACAGTTTAGGTTACAAAGTGCTGTACACCAATGGCTATTCGTCCATTACCATAAGGACAAACCAAAAACATAATCTTTCACAAAACTTTTACATATAGAACCCATTTAGAATGGAACACTATCGTACGATCTGCAAAATAAAACAGCTCACAAAAAATCAAGCAAACTGTCGAAACGTAAATTTACAAAAAATACAGTTGGTTCACTTTTGTTAATGTGGTGATGGCACCTTTGTAAAATTTCGCTACGAAAGAATAAAAGTAACAAATTACAAAAATCACAGCCAAGCAGATTACAATATTGTGCAAGCCGTTCAGCAGCACAGAAATAACATGAAAGCACAGAATCAGTGGCCACTGACATGGAGTCAATAAACTAGAGGGGATATCAGAGAAGAGGAAGGCGAGTGGCAGGCACTGTGAACATACGACAGTGTATATACTAGCGTTGACTGCATCCATCTTGTCATGTATGATGATGTAAACTTGAGTGAACTGGCAATATCCAACGGCCTTGAATCATTAAAGCTAAAAGTAACTAAAACTTGTATCAGACCATTTTCATCTGCCCATTATAGGCTCCATGACACCTTCTTTCATACAGGCATCGGAGACTATCCTAGGCACATGCACATGTGCAAATTGATTTTTCAGAGTTTTGCTAAGTAAGTTTAGCTATTAGTAAGTAATTTACCAAAACTTAAAAAAAGGCTTTCAAGAGATTTTGTGCCCAATTGCAATATGTCCAGTTTTAGGCCCGACCACAATCTGTTAGCAATTACAGCTAAATGTTTAATCAGATTTTTTAAATCTAATGTACTTCTATGTAAAGGATTTGTTTTTGGCTCGTGGTGTGCACATCAATTATCAGCTTTTATCATTGTCAGAAAAAATGTTTAGATTTGAACCATACTGTAATTCATACAAAGCAGCTACAAAACGAACAAATATATGCCGTAGATTGCAAAACAATCTGCAAACGTACATGTATACTAATTTCGTAGAATGCCAACGTCAATTCCAAGGCCAAACGAGAAAGAACCGAAATCAAGAATCTGTTGTTTGGTATTCTAGTATTATACTCTGTGTGTTTTGTCATTTGTTCACCTTCCTGACTACACCACCTCACCTGATTTGATAATGGAGGCAAATTTTTCGGCCATTCTAACAAACCATTGATGTAATACTTTTTGTCTATAGCAGTACCTATACTGCACCCGTATTGATGAAAAAAGTACAATGTACACGTATCCATCCCAAAATTTGGACCGTTAATCTTGACCTTTGTTGTGGTCTTGTTCTATGATTCTCAATATGTATGAAGTAGATCTGCATTCATGTGCCCATTTTATTAAATGGTATCACACTTGTGGAGTCCTGGTAACCCCCATGTAGAGCCTTCTCATTGTGCACGACATAGCTGGTATGTACGAAGAAATTTAGGAACAGGTACCGGTTTGATAACATTAGAAAGCAACAGTAAAAATGTATTAAGTCAGCATAATTCCTTTTTTAGTATCCCTAAATACCCCATATGGAGCCCAAATTGATATTGCCTATCAATCAATGATATTTTGACAATTATGCATGGTTCACAAGCAACTACACAAACATTTGCCATTACTTACCCCCATAAAGTGATATAAACACCCGATTTACTATAGCCCAAAACCCGAAAAATCCCCATAAAGACCCTCCTCTCATGGCTCGCGTTATGTATGGCCCAAATAGATTATGATTGTTTTTGAATAAGTATATGTTCCTCTCTCTAGCAACATTAAAACCATTCACCAGACCCACTGCGCATAGATGTTATTGCGCCTTAAAAATTGCTGAAATTTACAGTGATAAAGATTCTGCTTTCAATGGTTCAGGTAACCCCCTAGCACACCCTCTTAACTTTAATGCATCATCTTCAAGTTTTGGTCTGTAACACTTTAGGACCCATGCTATATGGAAATGCAAAACTTATGTTCGTACCTTCATCAGATGTATCAGGATAGCAATCGAAAGTTCAGTAATTTTCAGCCATAAATTGTTGGATTTTAGAGGTTCTCTGAGGGGGGTCCCAGAACGCCATAACGAAAAATAGCTGGAGGGTTTTCACTATATGGCTGTTCATAGTTCCACATACCTACCACACATAAAAAGTTTGAGTCGATTTGGCCGACCCCCATCTTCCGGCCTCAGCCTGGTTCTCTCGTGCAATGACTCTTAAGTTACAACCGCAAAAAAAGGCGATGGGACTAAACTTTATACTTTAACCTGCCTGCCCTTTATGTGCCACACAACTAGAGAAGTTTACTTAATTGCTCCATCACGGGAACTACTGCAGGTCCTTCAATTGATTGATTTGATTTATTTTACACAATTTTTAAAAAGGCAACATAACAAAAATTGAAGGATGAAAGAACGTGCAGGGGGAGAAACAAACCTCGTGGCTTACATGCTCTTTAACCAAAAGTAATAAATCATAATACAATTTAACAATTCATAAGCTTGCATATTGATAACGATGAGTATAAAGATTGGATAGATGTGAAAATTATACATTAAACAATAATATAACCCAGAGTATTGTACCATTTAACAAAATAGCATGAAATTATAATAGTTCAGTAATTGATAACTAAGCATATATCGGTAAAAAAAAGAACTATAAAAGCATAAGAAATGTAACAACTAAAAAAGCAAGCAAAATGTAGAAAAGCAAAACAATGAACAGGAGACTAATTCAATGTTTGATTGTCTAAAAGTGACCTTTCTAACAGGTTCTTAAACGACTTTCTTGATTCAATAACGAACAGATGCCCACATGATCCGACAAATCAGTGTAGAGATATAGCTAATTAAACCTTGGGCAAGAATAAGTGCCACATTGCATCTATCTGATACACTGACGTCATGGGAATGACGTCAAAACAAACGTACGGCTGAGCCATGGAAGAAAGTCACCGATACCGCCAGACCAAGCATGCATCTAAACGGCGTCACTGGGAACTGACCAAACAGTTCGGCTAGTCTTGGACATGAAAACCTGTTATCAAATACGACCGACACAAAGATTAATGTGGAGTCTAACGGTTGGGGTCGAGTGGGGTAAACAGTGACTTGTTCACAAAGTAGCTGCTACATCTCTCTATACGTGCTAGGATTGTGTGACATATTGCTACTTTAACAAATCAGAATACTAGAAATATAAGCTGGACATGTAAACAGGACTGTATTTTTATATACCTGCTTGAAACAAAAGATACAAAAACCGGAAATTCTTCTGTAGCAAAAGCAGTAGGGGGCCAATGATAGCACTTAATCTTTGTTTAATCTAACATCCACGCACTAGCCAAATACCATAAAGATCGCTACACCCAATGACTCATGCTCCTGGTATGCCGTTTACTCCACTCACTCATGATCATTCGCTCACTCAATCACTTTGCCGAACGCAAACGCCATGATTTAAAGTCAAAGGCACTAAACGGTATGTGCAATATCGACCGTCCCATTCGAGATCTATCTTGTGTACAGTGGGGAACATGGTGGGTAGTTTTCAATGGCAAACGTCGTTACTCTATAGTTCTCGTGCTATTTTTTCTTAAATGCAGCAAAGCATTGTACATATAAGTTAATAAAAACACCGCTAAACCTTGCCATATAGTGTTTTAGGAGGCACAAACGTCAGTCTATAAAAAGGTATTACTGAGGAAAAGTTTTGAACTCACGTTTAGTCAGCAGGTAGAAAAACAACGAAAGTTAGAGATGGCCTTGCACAAGTCTTGCTTGATTTTGCCGTTTAGTTCTTATTCCTTCCGCAAGAAGACGCCACAAGCTTTAAATGTTGTCAGCTCCTTGTCCTCCTATTGTTCATTGTCGTTGAAAATTCGGAAAAAGAGTGGCGAGCCTGTCCGGCCCGGGGCCTAAGCCCTACAAGGCCCTGCAGGAACTGTGGGCCCCTCCGTCGGTGCGTTACTCCCCCTTACGCAAATGTGTACCTGGTGTTGATCCGGTTGTCATGGAGATTCTACCTGTTGCGTGCAAATGTATAAATCAACTTGCCACTGCATTCAGGAAAATCAGTGTAGCCTGTCGGGTCTATTTGGCTGCATACAGCCACGTACGGGGGGTCGGTTAGCAAAGCGTTTGAACCAGACACGCGTGTTAAGAAGCGCTTGGTCTGTTTTGTGACCGTATACGTAAAGCCTAGAATTTGATTAAGTCCCAATGCAATTATCTACAGGTGAAACGTGTTTTGTATACGTGAGGCCAAATCCTCCTCATTAGCGGCAAAAAGCATCCACGGCTCATGGTGGCAAATACATGTGGGCACATCGGCGCACTGTGACAGACTGTGTGTGTGTGTGTTTTGGGAACACATGTTTAGCCGAGTGGCTCCATGGGCGCCACTCAACTGTAAGGACAATTTGTGTAAAGTGTCTTTCCGAAGGGCACAATGTCGGTGGCATGGCGAGTATCGAGTCCAGGACCTCTTGATTCCGAGCCCAACATAATGTATGCCACACCATCGCCACTAAACAGAACAGTTGGATTTTATGACAGACAACTTTTATGATAATTTTGGTGTCACCTTTTACACGAAACGATGTTTCTACTGTGAATAACTCAAAACAATGGCCGCGACCCGGGTCCAGAGCCATGAATAGCCTGAGTGTAGGCCCCGCAACTTACCCTACCATGCCGCAGGTGTAACGGTGCGTGGCTGTGTCTGGGTTGTCATTGAACGGCTACCTGTTGCGTGCAAACATGTCAATCATCGTGCTAATGACATGCAGATGTTACCTCAGTAGCAGTGTCAGGTCTGTTTGTTTTCCCAGCAAGAAAGTATGTGTGCCCCTGAAAGCTATTGATACTAAGCAGAGTCTTGACATGTTTTGCCTCACTAGTCAATTATAAACACACCACGCTTTACGGCGTGGAATGTTATCGCATGAATACCCTGTGGTTGTCCCCAAAACACTACGTCATAGGAACCAAAGTAAGAGTCTGAAACCTAGGTAGAATTGGGAAGTGTGACTGCCCAACGACGAGCCCCTGGAGCCACGCTTATCATTCAATACGCGTCTATTACATGATGACAATACACGTCTACTACGTGAATACTTAACTGAACTAAGAGCCTAATATGATCGCCTTTCTGGGTCTATTAGCTATTGACATAGCCGTTAGGAGTCCGCATTAAAACTCGCACACGAAAGCTGTCTTATAACTCAAATGTAGTTTAGGGAAACACCTGTTAGCAGTTCGTGTAGCTCACTATTAGGTTTACCACTTCATCATTGCACTACATTCACGGAGTAGCTCGTCCTTGGTGCTACTCACATTCACACATAGGCAGACAGACCTGTCCTTGGTGCTGACTCACATTCACACATAGGCAGACAGACCTGTCCTTGGTGCTGACTCACATTCACACATAGGCAGACAGACCTGTCCTTGGTGCTGACTCACATTCACACATAGGCAGACAGACCTGTCCTTGGTGCTGACTCACATTCACACATAGGCAGACAGACCTGTCCTTGGTGCCGACTCACATTCACACATAGGTTGACAGACCTATCCTTGGTGCTGACTCACATTCACACATAGGCAGACAGACCTGTCCTTGGTGCTGACTCACATTCACGCTATTCTACATGGTGATAGGAAGGATTAAGACGTAAATAAACGCTGCTCATAACTGGAATCGAGGTTTATTGATTGATTTATCTACAGGGGTAGATTTCCTTTATCTCAAAAATGAGACATTTTACATTTTTCCCGCAGCTCTACTCTTTACTGTTGGGAAACGGTGTAATAAATTACAACAACATGCTGTAATAATTCACGCAAACTACTCCCATAGGAAGTTTTATATATCTGTCAAACGGAGTCTCAGTAGATCCTTCCTAATTCTGCTTGTACTCCGGTTGAATATCACTTGAAGTATCTCACTTCAGTGATGACCTGGAAAGACAATGGGGGTGTATATTGTAAGTGATCACTGAAAGAGCGTCCAAATACAAAGGCAGTGGCATTTGAATAAGTTACCAGCAGCTTTAACATTAGGCAAAACATAAAGTCTCATATAAGATGGAAAAGCCAGGGTTGATATATTCTATTATATATTATGATAAAGTTCTAATCGTAAGGCCAAAATATTTAAGGGTTTCATTGTAAAGATGACCTTAAAGAAAGTCAGCCGTTTAAACAGTCAACGGTAGGTACGGCTGCAGTTTTCTTCGGGGCGTCTGTCCATTTACAGAAAGTAACACATTCAAGAATAACATTTTCATAGCAGTTTCATATATTACTCACATCATGAGTTCTTGCCAGGCTTAAGGGTCCCCGTGAGCTCTTACTGCATCCGGTCGGCCCATTTGTCTCAGTCAGGTCTGTAAACAAAAAGCAATGAAGCTCTAAACAACTATTTAAGGTACAATACCATTGTGGTTGTGGATGGCTTTGCTTGAACTTTCAGAACAGGCTGTAGACATGGGCAACTGCAAGTTCTGAATTAATGTTGTGAGGTGGTCAGCAAAAAGGGATTAGAACTAGTTGAAGAAGCTAATTTTTACAAAATATAATTCTTCCATGAGATGGCATTAAGTAATCAAAACAGCTTACCAGAACGATTGCTGCATCGCCGCTCCCACTGTTGCCCCCTAACCTCTACAGATCTGCAGCTCCAGCCGGGATGCCGCAGGCCTGCAGGAAGGTGCGGTGGGATTCCTCCCAGTACCTGGACTCCACCAGCTCCCGCTTCAACCGGGCGGCTTTCGCGAACTCCGAGTCGCTGTGGTTGAGGATGTCCACGATTCTGTCTGCCCACCTCTTCGCGTCTCCGGCTCGATCGAAGTCATTCACGCTGGTCTCCACGATGACGTGCCTGTGCTCTGCGCTGAGCTTCTTCTGTTTGATCAGGTCGAGGATCATCCCTGCCAGGCCGGTCTTGTCGGAGATGAGGACGGGGATGCCCGCCGCGATGGCCTCCAGGCCGACCAGTCCGAACGGCTCAGAGCGGGACGGCATCAGGACCAGGTGGGCTGTCATCATGTCGTCCCTGATGTCCTCCTGGGTTCCGTACGGCAGGAGGGTGGGATTCAGATCGGGGCTGTTCAAGTTGTCCTCCAGGATTTTCAGGCTCGTCTCCCAATCATCCTCGCTGATGCCACGCACGGCCCAACGGACATTCTTGATTATCCTCACCACTTTCCTCATGGACTGTGCTATGAGGTCATGACCTTTCAGCTTCTCCACCTTCCTCACCCTGCCGATGGACAGGACGACCTTCTCTGAGTCTTTGTCTACAGGATTCACATCGATGGCAAGGAACATGTGGGATGGCTTCGGGAGAAAGATGTGGTGACTCTGTGGTTTCTTTTCTCCTCTGTACTTGGTCTTGTAGTGGTCGAAGATTCGCCTGCCCACCGAGAAAGTTACCTTTGCATTGTTGGAGTTATGAAGAATATTCTTCTCTTTCTTCCTTGCTTTCATGGCCTTCTGACCTCCCTTGAAGAACTCTGTATCCTCGGGTATGACGTGGTTGAACGTCATGAGGTCTGCCTGTGGATAGCGCTGTTCCCAGATGTTTCGTGCCGCCGTATCTGTGATGTCAGCGTGGCCGATGATGCAGGTGACGTCCTGTGGGAGGTTTGGGTAGTGGACACTGTGGTACTTGGTAAGCCAGTCTAGCGTTGGCACCGAATCTTCGTCTAGTTGAACTGGTTGTATCAGTTTGACGCCATCTCTGTCTGCTTCCTCCTGGTCTTGTTTCGGCACTCGTAGGGCTGTGGCGTACACGACTGCCTTGGCCTTGGCCAGGATTTGGCCCAGCTGGCAGTTGATGGTAGAAATTCCTCCCTTGGAAGTCCCATACTCGTCGTTTATCAACAAGACTGTCGGTTTGCCAAAACCTATAGCAAAACAGAAACAATTAAGATATTAGATTTTGACAATGCACTACGTTTGCATGATTTGGAACGCTATACATGTCTTTGCGGTGAGCATTGATTCAAAAACTAACAAGACTAGAATCGCTGTACGAATCGCTCCGTTCCTTTGGAGGCCTTTGCTTGGGTGTGATAATGAGGACTCATGCCATCCGTCGGTCGTCGTGATAAAGTCAGCATTCACGTAAGTAACGATGTACATGATAGACTAACAACGTCTTTAAGATTTCTTCATGTACAGCTGATATTTGCATGAGCAGTATTGAGAAATAATGATGACGCAGAAAAGCCTCAGGGCTAAGGCTTTTCAGACACGTACCTTCTTATTCTATTTAAGAGCTTCTGGCCACAGTACCTTTTTCATTATTTTTCTTCTGTTTCTCTTTGATAATCAGCGACCGAACACGAAAAAAATGTGATCAGATTGGTTCAGGCAGCCAAGTATTGCAGCCTGATAAACACAAGTATTGACAAAAATTTTTACGATTTATATGTCTGATTCTCACCTTTACGAAAGACGGAAAACCAAATCCCAAATATGGCGACGGGAAGTCCCACAGCAACAGTGATAGGCCACCAAAGGTCCATCAGTACAAATTACTCTTACGTACTCCGAGATGACACAAGGAGAAAGCTACGCGGTTTGGGGTCAAATGATGTCTTTATTCTGCTCGATGAGAGGCTTACAGGTTGTGCAAAGACATCAACGGCCTAAGACCAAGGTCTTGCCGATTACAACAATGTAGGGTCTAAGACCAAGATCTTGGCTATGATAATGAGCAATACAGTGAGTGTACATATACATGTAGTGCTACGGTAACATTCTTTGAAAATATAATTTCAAGGCAGCAAGGGTGGGATGGTGGTTAAGCAAAATGCGAGCCCGGCCGACCTAGCCGGCGGATGTCGCTCAGTGAGGTCAAGGGTCGTTTCCGTCAGCGAAATTCCCTACGATTGCTCTATTAGCAATCCTACCATAATTACTCTTACGTACTCCGAGATGACACAAGGAGAAAGCTACGCGGTTTGGGGTCAAATGATGTCTTTATTCTGCTCGATGAGAGGCTTACAGGTTGTGCAAAGACATCAACGGCCAAGCCGAGCGTAGTGAGGTGGCCCCAAACCGCGTAGCGGAAATGTGTGGAGAATAGTATTGTTATTGTAGTAAAGTAGAGAGTATGTAAAATTACAGTTCAGCTTTCAAAGAAACAGTCCAGGACTTGTGAAGATCCGCCTGCAGAACGCCGCTGGGCACTGTCGAACAGCGTAGACTCGGGCCGGAAACAGGTGCGTCGGCGCGGTGAGTCTAACTTAGTACTGCGAAGTGAGGGGTCCTGAGGGTCTTCAGCGCACCGCTGGAGCTGGTCTCCTTGTGTTGTCGATTGTGAAGGAACGCAGAGTCAGTGGTGTCAGGGGTGCAGGCCCGAGCTGGTGAAGATCGCACTGCAGAACTCCGCCTGGCACTTGCGAGCAGTAGAGGCTAGCCCGAGAGCGGATGCAACGGCGCGTAGCTCTAGCTGGAGTGCTGCGAAGTGGGGGGTCCCGCGAGGGTCTTCAGCATGCTGCTGTAGGTGCACACCAACTTCCTACTGTCTGGGTCCCTGTAGGTAGTACGGGCGGGAAGGGGAAAGACTGAGGGGTAAGGAGGTGTCGTTCGAGATGTTTACGAAGTTGCCGCCGGTAGGAACATGGCTGCCGACATCACGGACGCCTCGCGAGAACGAAAAGGGCGCGAAATTTCGAGGAAGTTGTTGGGGTGGGGGGCGTTAATTCCAGTAGCGGTTTGGTCTCTAGCTAGGCCGTACGGCCCCTATGAGAGCAGGTATGTCCCCCGTGGAATCTGCAAGGTCTTCTGAGTCCTAGTTTCAGTGACGTGATGTTTCGGAGCCCTGGGTGGAGCGAGCTGCATGCTGACTGTCGAAAGTGGCTAGATCGATGGCGTGGTGTTCCAACAGCTCGCCCGTCTTGGTGGAGCGCTCTATCGGCCGATTCCAAGGGGAATCCGGTGGCCCCACCTCGTTTGCTGGCAGAATCGTGTGCCTCAGTAGTTAAGACACGTTGTACGCTAGGTAGAGCTCTTGATGAGAACTAAAACCAGGAAATTTTTGGATGAAAAGTTAAGCAAAATGCGAGCCCGGCCGACCTAGCCGGCGGATGTCGCTCAGTGAGGTCAAGGGTCGTTTCCGTCAGCGAAATTCCCTACGATTGCTCTATTAGCAATCCTACCATGACAGCCAACTGTCCGTCCGTGGTTTGGAGGTGTCATTCCGCGGTGCTGTCGGAGAAGAACGTATAGAGAATCTATATGATTTATTTCAAACTTGGTTTATTAATGAGAAGCTTAACAGCCTGCAGGCCGCTTTTCATTGAGATCATTAGGGAAAAGATTATATGGTCATATATACGACTTTTTCAGTATTTTAAAAAGAAAAAGCTTTTAGAGTACTGTTGCAGGATGGACTTTACAGCTGTATGAGATACTAACCGTCTTCTCCTCCGCCAGATGGCTCGAAGAGGCTCGTTACGTGGCTCGCGAAGTAGAACTGGTACACAACAGCAACAACTACTGCAATCATCGCTATGGCAAGGAAGATTGGGGAAACGGGTACATGACGCCCTGTTCTGGGTGGAAATGGTTCTATTCGCTCTGGCCTGGCTTCACGGTGTTGGTGTGAAGGAGTGCGCTTCCTCAAACCTGGAAATAAAGAAAGACAACTCAATAAAAGAAGTAAGGTCATAATTTGCAAATACTGCACATGTCAGCCGAAAAGACAAATTACAAACTTGAATCAATGAATCAATTTCGCCTACCTGTGTTCTCGTGCCCTTCGACTAAGTCTGTATGCTCAGTTCCCCGACCAAGTATGTCCGTTGTCGACACTATCAAAGAAGGCAATGTAAAGGTAGTTTGAAAAAAAATGATTTTATAATTGAAAAAAAAATGTTTATTCGCAACAATACGACGGGTGTGAAGCAATGAAACAGCTAATTTGAACCTGTGATCGTCTAATGTTTTGATGCTACATTGTCTTTATACTAGTAAGTAACACGATTTAAGACACTTTATCTTACCTTGTTGCCGCTGCTGCAGTTGCACAAATGCTTCGAACTGTTTCCCCTCTGCAGCCCCGTTTAGGTTCGATGTTCCTCTGACTTCAAACTCGACTTTTCCGTCGTAAAGATCCTTCGTCGGCACAGATTCCTTCACCTGCAGCCTAACCGAGCGTGTTGTCGGTGGATCCGGAGATAAAACAATGGCTTCGCCTTCTGGGAGGTCGCGAGGGTCAGCAGCAACTTCTTCATGTTGGGAGAAAGTAGCTTCGACCCTCTGATCCCGTCTTAGGGTGACACGCCGTTTTGTTTGAGAGTCAAACCTTACGCCAGGCGATTGAAACAAGTCAGGCAAGTTGTCGGATTTGTGCATGCAAATGAAGTGCACGAGTCTTTCTGTCACCACCGGTGTGACGATGACGTAGGCTTTATCCTTGATGTAGTCTTTCCATTTCTGCTGTGCCCATCGAACTATGGCCTTGCCGGGCTTCTGCAGAAACTCCAGCACCCAAAAGCTGAAGGAAAAACACCAGCACAACTATCATTATATGCATTACTGTTGTTGGAATGACATCACATCACAGCCACCAAATGTACGATTGGGCTACAAAAATATGAATAGCAGTATAAAAAGTGTTTATTAAAGCATCACCAAAGCACGAATATAGCAGGCACAAGCTAGTTAACGCACCCTTGAAAGTGATCTGTTTGAAACAAGACGCCGCCATCATCATAGTGAGAGTCAGTTTGGAAGACAGTCCATCCTTCGTCCCGGCTGTAGTGTAGAACCACCGTCGTGGTTTCCTTCCTTCCCTCGGGTGGTGTCCAGACCCAGGGCAGCCTTACGGTGACCGGCCGGAGGAACCGCTGTGGGAAGTCCTGCTCCACAGTCAGGACGGCGGACATGGCCGTGAAGTTCGTCCGGATGTTCTCGTGAACAGGCACGGTTTCAACCTATGAGGGTATGTAAATACAGAATGAAAATATTCGCGGTGGATTAATGTTCGCGGTATTCGCGGCGACCACTTCACCGCGAACTTAAAACCACCGCGAACATTTTTCTATTGTGGTATTAGACTGCAGTCTATGGTGTTACCGCGAACTTAAGACCACCGCGAAAAGTCCTTTTTCCCGCTACCGCGAAATTAAATCCCCGCGAACTTAAATGTATTTACAGTATTTGGACTAATTATGCATGACTAGCAATGGCAAAAAATGCAAAATATTATACGAAGAAAATTTCAGGAATAGCTAAGTGACGATGACGTAGAAGTGTTTAAGTGTAGATAAATTGTCAACGAGAAAGGTCAGCATCTTAAGTTAATGAAGAGAAAAACAAATGCTCTAGGGCATTCGAAAATGAAGGTAATCTAAAATTTACCTCGACAGAGATGAAACGCGTCTCGTTCACACATCCTTTAGGAAACTCCAGTGTAACGCCGCCGTGATGAACTAGGCAGCCTTCTGGCCCTACTTCAAACGTGGGGATGACGGACGAGCTTGTCAACGTCTGTTGGTCACCTGGTACGTCAAATAAAAGGCTTACACCAATGAAGCATGACTAGTGGACTGTCTAACTAAAATTCTACCATTATCACGAAGGCAAATAACTCTGCGACTTCAATGTACGATAAAAGAGATGTACAGAAGTGTAATTTGAGAAGATTGTTACTCACCTTTTTGTTCACCTTGTTGCATAAATACAGAATACACCAGACAGTACAGCAGACCAGGCCACTCCAACAGAAGTGTAGACAATTTGTCCTTCAGTGGACCGATGATGTCCCACATAACCTGCGTTCCCTTAACTATTTCTGCTGGGACAGTGAGCTTCACTACGATATTAACGCGTCCGTCTTTCGTCTCGCGGTAAACAATAATGGGGAGACTCTCTCTAACAGCCAGAATGGTGTCTTTCCAGTCCTGTCGAGACGTAATCAGTTTGTTGACAACAACACTCAATCGCTCAAACAGTCCCCGTGGACAGAAGTGGATAATCTCACAAGTTACATTGAATTCCGTCCCTTTCTCCTTTGCAACATCCCGGTTAATGGTTTCGGCCCTTTTCTCCTGTATGTACCATGGAATGAAGTATCCAGTTGGTGTTTCAGTTCCTCCCCCCTGTTCACCAGATTGTTCCGCGTAGCACAAGCCGAAATGTTCCATCAGGTTAGTGATCACGTCCACGTTTCCTACCGGTGTGGCGTGTGGTCCTAACAGGGCGATAACCACATCTCTTGGCAGAAAGCCTTTTCTGGACAGTTTTTTCCGGATATTTTTCAGCTTTGTATTCGAGAAGCCTTCCAGACGTGGATTTTTGTTGGTAAAGACCTTCATCAGGTCGTGATGAAATAGTTCTTTGATGACTTCTATCAAGCCTGATGGATCATGAAATACCAGCTCCTTGAGTTCCGGTATGTCCGTGTACCTGAGGATGGTTCCCACCTGCTGCAGGTAAGACAGGACTGGCTCCAGTCTATTCTCATCGGAGAACAAGCTATCCTCTACCATCAAACATTCCTCTCGTGTCAACCACTTGGTACCTTGTACTCTTCGTTTCCATTCGACTCGCTTACGCAGTCGCTGTTCCACATCTTTTGGTGATTGGTCATCTTGATCAAGACCTAGTGAATCAAGTCCCGTCAACTCCGTTATGCCACCTCTCTGAGTTCCTCCACCACGCAAGTCGCGGAGGCCCTGTTCAAACTTCACCCATGTCTGCGGAAGGATTATTCGAAGGATTGGAAACAGTTCCGCGTTATTTGCTGACTCTACTATATGAGTCCTTAGTGTGCCCAAACCAGATGTTGGTTCTGCCGAACTGACGCAGCACACACCTGTAAGCCGCAGCGGGCGCGTCAGGAGCTGCCGGGTACGTGCTAACTGCTGCAATACTTCCCACTGATCGGTCTCTCTTTCGGCCGCTTTAGCATTTTCCAACTTCATTAGTTGCTTTTGTATGTTTTGTTGCCATGTGCGCTGCTGCTGTGTGAACCTCTCCTGGATATCTCTGGTCTTCTCATGTCTTTCTTCATCATCGAGCCTGTCCGACTTACTACCCACAATTGTAACTACCGCCCCTGGTACGCGAGCATTCAGTGTATCCAGCCAAAACCCTACGGTTTCTGTGTAACGCTGTGGAGTGCAGTTATATGTATGGAGATTTACTGTCAGCAGGTTCAAGGCACCTTGTGTCAAAAAGAACTGATGAGTGAGATGATAAACGTCATGGCCGCCAAAGTCGTACACTTCGAACATGATGTCGTCATCAGGTGCCCACTGAGTTATCTCTACACAGTGTGTGCGGTCCTCTTCTTCTGTCAAGGTAGACTTACCCTTGCCTAGCGTTTGTACCAGACTTGTTTTTCCCGCCATTTTCTCTCCCAAGACAACAACTTTCAGACGGGCGCTTACCTTTTCCTCTGAATGTTCAAGTTCGTCAAAGTATTGCCTAATCGCAGTGATCCCCTGACGACATACTTCAGCTGGTGGTTTTATAAGTGGATTTCCTGCGACATCAATGTCACATAGGACGTCGAGATGATATGGCCTGCTGAGCTGTCCTACCTCCGCGGGTAATGTTTGTAGTTGGTTAGAGGTCAGGCCCAGCCATTTTAACTGTGTCAGTCTCCCCACTTCAGGTGGCAGTGTGCGCAGCTGGCAGTGGGACATGTCCAAGTGTTTGACGTTAGTGAGCTGTCCAACTTCCGCAGGTAACGTCTGTAGTGGGTTAGAGCTCAGGCCCAGCCATTTTAACTGTGTCAGTCTCCCCACTTCAGGTGGGAGTGTGCGCAGCTCGCACCAGGACAGGTCCAAGTGTTTGACGTTAGTGAGCTGTCCAACTTCCGCGGGTAACGTCTGTAGTGGGTTAAAGCTCAGGCGCAGCCATTCTAGCTGTGTCAGTCTCCCCACTTCAGGTGGGAGTGTGCGCAGCTGGCAGTTGAACAGATTCAAGTGTTTGACGTTACTGAGCTGTCCAACTTCCGCGGGTAACGTCTGTAGTGGGTTATAGGTCAGGTTCAGCCACTCTAACTGTGTCAGTCTCCCCACTTCAGGTGGGAGTGTGCGCAGCTCGCAGTTAGACAGAACCAAGTGTTTTACGTTAGTGAGATGTCCAACTTCCGCGGTTAACGTCTGTAGTGGGTTAGAGCGCAGATCCAGCCATTCTAACTGTGTCAGTCTCCCCACTTCAGGTGGGAGTGTGCGCAGCTCGCACCAGGACAAATCCAAGTGTTTGACGTTACTGAGCTGTCCAACTTCCGCGGGTAACGTCTGTAGTGGGTTAGAGCTCAGGTTCAGCCATTCTAACTGTGTCAGTCTCCCCACTTCAGGTGGGAGTGTGTGCAGCTGGCAGTCGGATAGAACCAAGCGTTTGACGTTAGTGAGCTGTCCAACTTCCGCGGGTAACGTCTGTAGCGGGTTAGAGCTCAGGTACAGCCATTCTAACTGTGTCAGTCTCCCCACTTCAGGTCGGAGTGTGCGCAGCTCGCAGTCGGACAGATCCAAGTGTTTGAGGTTAGTTAGCTGTCCAACTTCCGCGGGTAACGTCTGTAGTGACTGGTTATATGTCAGGCTCAGCCATTCTAACTTTGTCATTCTCCCCACTTCAGGTGGGAGTGTGCGCAGCTGGCACCAAGACAGATCCAAGTGTTTGACGTTAGTGAGCTGTCCGACTTCCGGGGGTAACGTCTGTAGTGGGTTAGAGCTCAGGTCCAGCCATTCTAACTGTGTCAGTTTCCCCACTTCAGGTGGGAGTGTGCGCAGCTGGCAGTCGGACAGATGCAAGCGTTTGACGTTACTGAGCTGGCCAACTTCCGCGAGTATAGTCTGTATTGGGTTAGATCTCAGGTCCGTCCATTCTAACTGTGTCAGTCCTTCAGGTGGGAGAGTGTTCAGCTGGCAGTAGGACAGATCCAAGTGTTTGACGTTAGTGAGCTGTCCAACTTCCGCGGGTAACGTCTGTAGTGACTGGTTATATGTCAGGCTCAGCCATTCTAACTGTGTCATTCTCCCCACTTCAGGTGGGAGTGTGCTCAGCTGGCAGTGGGACAGATCCAAGTGTTTGACGTTAGTGAGCTGTCCGACTTCCGGGGGTAACGTCTGTAGTGGGTTAAAGCTCAGGTCCAGCCATTCTAACTGTGTCAGTCTCCCCACTTCAGGTGGGAGTATGTGCAGCTGGCAGCGGGACAGATCCAAGTGTTTAACGTTAGTGAGCTGTCCGACTTCCGGGGGTAACGTCTGTAGTAGGTTAAAGCTCAGGTCCAGCCATTCTAACTGTGTCAGTCTCCCTAGTACTAGAGAAACTATGCCCATGCCTGTTCCCTCCAGATTCAGTACCCGGATGTTGGTGAGTCCGGACAGCCCATCCGGCAGGTGGATCCTGTAGTTCCCGCTGATGTCCAGTTCCTCCAGCTGGGTGAGTTTCAGGACTGCTGATGGAACAGTCATTATGTTACACCCACGTAGTCTCAGCACTTTTATATTCTCCAGTCTACACAACTCATCTGGTAGGGAGATCTGCTCATTATGACTCAGATCCAGAGAATGGACATGTGACAGCTTCAGCACTACAGGTGGTAGTGATTCCAACCCACAGTTATCTAAGTCCAGGGTAGTGAGGTTGACGAGACCAGACATCTCATCCGGCAGGGTGATGGTCTCGTTGTTACCGAGGTACAGTTTTTCTAACTGTGTAAGTTTCATCACGGCAGCGGGAACTGTTTCAATATTACAGTCATCTAAACTCAACAACTTCAGATTGGTCAGTCTAATGAGCTTGACAGATAATTGAATGTTCTCGTTTTTGTCTAATTCTAAAGCCTGCAACTCATTTAATTCAAAAAGTTCGTCGGGTAACTGTTTCAGGTTTTGGTTAGACAAGACTAGTGTCAAGAGAGTTGTCGTTTGCCCCATTATCTCCCACTCCACGGGTTTCATCTTCTCTTTGAGGCTGTTTGGTGTAGCCATGATGATTTTTGCTATATTTCTGAAAAAAATGCAGCTGGTGAAAATCAGCATGTACTATGTTCGTGATTATTTCGTATGATGTTAGCTGTTGTAGATATGACTGGCACATTGTATTCATAATTTATCTTTATCTCAGAACAAAATTAAGAATTATAGAAAATTTTTTTTTTTCAATTTCAATTCAATTTTATTAGGAATCAACTGGCAGTAAACAATGCTGGAAACATGTCCACTGAATTGTGCTGATTTTACACAAACATCATTAAAAACAGACTACGTTGACACTTACGGTATTTACATTACGAGCAAACTCTAAGTACAAAACAAGTACTATGTACACATATTGATACCATGAGGTCACGAGAACGTCTCTAACACAGTGCTGATGCGTCCACTAACCATTTGACTCATTGTATAGACGAATAGCTTGATGAAGGAATGAGTTACTGAGTCTTTTTGTACGGGCTGTTGGTATTGTGAGTTCGGACTTATTTCTGAGACTCCGCCCTGTGGCCATAGTCCTTGTTGGTGGGACCAGATCATGTAGAGGGTGGCTTTCCTCAAGCATAGCTTTCAGCAGTTTCACTGCAGCCGCTTCCCGTCTTTCTTTCAGGGTTGGTAAGGCTGGCACAGTGCGTCTACCCCCTAGTGATATAATCCTGAGCGCCCTCCGCTGTACTCTCTCGATAGCCCTTTCATGTTCCTTGCTACAGCCCATCAGTAAAACATGTGCGTACTCAAGCATAGGTCTGACGAGGGTAATGTACACTTGAATCAGGTCATCGACACTGGTGCCCTGCTTTGTGAGAAGCCGTACGTAGTGCAGTCTCCGTGACGCCTTTGTTACCATGGAGTTCACTTGCTCGTTAAACGTCAGGTGCCTGTCCATGATAAAACCCAGTCCTTTGGCTGACTCGACACAAGGCACTGGTTTCCCCCCGAGACTGAGTGTTGGCGGGACCGGGACTGTTTTGTTGAAACATATCTGTAGCAGCTGGCTCTTACAGCCGTTCAGCCGTTCAGAAACGACATCATACACAAATCTGTTAGAGTAGCATGTTTGCTTGAGTAGCAACTATGGCTATGGGACCTTAACATGTAAATAAGTTAACATCATCATATCACAAATGTTATAGAACAGCAGCGGACGGACTCAGCTAGAGATTGTTGCCATGGTAAGGGAGGGGGTTGCTTGCATAGCAGTCAATCAAATAACTGAGGAAGCATCGACTTGGCTGGCTGAATTAACATTACAGATGGTATATCTGTTCACGTTTCCGCCCTCTCTGATGATGCACGCTGCCTTTTATGGAAAGTTTCGATGCTGACTTACAAGGACCTGATGCGGAACCCTAAAGCCTAACGTCTACCGTATTTTCCATACGTTGTTACGTAGTTGTGTATTACAAACACAGTAACATGCATGCAATGGTGATTTCGCAAATTCCAATGATATTCTTTATGAATTCCACGTCCAATGATTCTTTTAAATTGTGGATTGTTCATTCCTTGACAAAGGCTGATGCTGTGCAGTCGAAAATTTGGGTGAGTCCAATTTTTGTGTTGGAAATTACAGTTCAACTATTTCAAGGATTCTTTTAAATGTTGACGGTTTATTATGAAACCAGCACCAACATGAGAGTAAACACGGTGGTCTCTCAAACTTAGTAATACGTAACCGGCTTGTCACAAAAGATCATCACCATGGAGAATAAACTCAAGTAGCTGATAAAACATCGACCTGTCTACACCAAACGGCAAAAACACCTGTTGGACTTCAAACCTCAAACATCACAAGACTCTGGGTAGCGTCATATTGAGCAGAGTTTACCAAAGCACCCCTTAAGGTTGCACTCTTCTATCAAATGAAAAACTGTCATCCTTACACCATAAAATACTATTTTCGTTTGAACGTAATACCGCCAATGGTTATCATTAGCTCATATATTGCCACCAAAACATAATCAAATTAAACCCATGGTTTAACTCAGTGGCACTTCATGTAGGGTCGCACTTCAGCTAACTGTATGAATGGGGAGCTAAAAATTGAAGAATATTCCTGGAAGTAATAAAGAAGGAGATTGCCTGTAACACTCAAACAGCTAGGGACTCTGCAATGACCAAGAATGCCATACCTGGTCTGACCTGTCAACTGACCGACCAATGTGGAGACACGTTCTTTAACTCAGTCTGTGGAAATGGTAAGTAACCATAGCAACTACCTGATTCATTCAGGTTATGAGAATGACGTCAAAACAAATACACATCAGGGCTGAGGCGAAAAGGGGCATCAATGTCACTGGCACGTAAAGGCATCACTGCAAAGTGACCAAAGGGCCGAACATGTGTAGGACACCAATATTAGGACTGATGATCAAAGGCAACCGATACAAAGACCATAGATCCTACGATTTAGATGCAAAGTGAACTTAACATCGACATTTCATTGACAAAGTAATTGCTGCATTGATTTATGAAATCTCTAGTTTCCTTTTGTACGTGCTAAGACAATGTTATAACACATTTCTACTCAGAAGACCATTAATGTACCCTTGACACGTACAAACGGCTGTATCGATGTGCAATATGCTACTGTTGCTACGGTGAGAAAAGCTGCTGCTTGCACACCTGTCACTCAAACCTGATAAGACGTCCAGGCAGACCGAATTGTTTTCACCAAGCGGCAAAAATAACTTGTGGACTTCAAACCTCAAACATCACAAGACTGTCGGTAGTCTGAACAATTAGCCCTTTTACGTCCTCAATGCTTTGGCATCTGTTTTGTCATTGATAACTTTTAAATAGTGTGTGTCATTCGGTGTAAGCACGAAATACGCTCAGATAGCTTTTATTACGTAGATATCGATTTGCCTCTTATGTAGTATGTTGGTGACGAGCTAGAGTTTGGTCCTGACCTCTGACATAAACACGACCTTCTACATGTTTTCAAAGGAAACCCTTACTCTTACCATTTAGAGAAATAACGGCTTATGACCACTTCTTCTACTTAATGTTTACACTGAGTTTCTAATGGCATGACCCTGGCATTAAGTATAAGAAAACCATGAGATTCGTCAGGCTAGGAAGCGTTTTACCCAGGTACCTTTTGATAGCACCTCAAATTAAAAGGTTCCTCAAATATCTCATCACCTGGATGTCTAACCTTAATCCACATATCTGATGGTATTCTCCAATAACACAAATGTATGCCAGGGCTAGTTGTTTGCTAGTTCGTCTGTCAACAATTGGGTAAACTGTCTGAAAGATAGCTAACCCCAAAAATGCTTTGGAAATATTGTTAGAACAGAATAAATAAGCAAAAGACTTTAGTATTACTATTACATCAGTAGAGGAATATGTTCCAACGTATCCATGACTGAAAGTGATTTTGGATCTACAACAACTCAATAATGCACACACGGTCTAACCAATCAGTGTAGAGAAATCTTCCATTACCTCATAGGCAACTACAAGCTTCCATAACAACTATCTACTTCATTGACGTAATGATGTTGACATTAAAACACACACACGGCTGAGCTATAGTAGAAAGGCATCACTACGGCCAACCCAAGTGATTTTTGCACCTTCATGTAATGGCATCACTTGAAACTTGTAATCATTACAATAATCATAATGCCTAAATTTACATGCCAAGTCGACGAAACAGAATAACATAACTTTGGATCAAAGATGCTGACTACCGACACATATTGTGCAAAATAGTAAGTTGACCAAATAAGGACTTTTCCTTGCCACAATAACCTTGCAACATCTCTCTGTGCGTCCTAATATAATGCTATGACACATTTGTACATTATACAAATCCATATAAGAAATATACACAGGTCACGTTAAGACTTTCTGTGCAATAAGATATCACTGCTTACCTTCGATGTGAAGCAGTCAGAAGGATGTGAGAACTTGAGATGAGCTACACAAAGTCTGCGGTGTCTCGGCACAATGTCTCTTTGAGTAAATGCCAATGAACGTCCACTCAACGAAGTCCTGTTGGAAAGCTCCCGTTATTCTCTTGCAGTGTCCACTGAAAACACAGTCCGGTTACATGATCCAATAAGGAATCCTATGAGTTCGCGAAACCGCTGGAATCCCGCGTCAGATAGCAGGAGAATACGTAGGTCCATCAAAAAGTGCACGTCCCTGTAAAGCCAGCCGGCCCGGAGCCGGAGCCCCGCCGAACTGCCCACAGCGGCAGGACTCAGCTATACCACCTGCCTGTCACTTGAGGCTGTTGCCATGGTGAGGAAGACTGTTGTTATAATACCTGTCACTCAAAATACTGATAAAGCGTCCAGGTGGGCCGACTTGTTTGCGCCAAACGGCAAAAATAACTTGTGGACTTCAAACCTCAAACATCACAAGACTGTCGGTAGTCTGTACAGAGGTGAAGGCAAATGCTCTCAAATTTTACCTTTTGATGATATTAGATAAGATGTAGTCTCTTTTGATGACTTTTACCTACAATTGAAAGGTTTTAGACCTTTGCATTTTCAAGTTCAATGACAAAATATGAAAAATAAGACTTATACAACGTATTCTGTTGATCTCCAGTTTACCCACATTCTATGGTTTGTTAATAATGCCTGTAGCGATGCCCATCTATCTGTGAGACTCTCAATTTCAACGCCTTGATCCAGCGTTTATGGTTCAGTTTTTGTCAGGTAAAATTTTTAATCAAACCTTGTGACGTGGCAGGTGAAGCCCACAGCATGACCAAATAAGGCTGTAGGTTCGTGCGGAGTCAGCTGTCATGTCAACGTCCGACGGGGCATGTCTGACGTCATAATCAACACTAATACGTGCATCTGATAAGTTCTGGCTCTTGGGGAAAGTTCTAGAAATTGCTTCAGTTGGTAGTTTTACAGTGTAAAGTGAGAAGAGACCAAGTAGTTTGCCCCGCCTTGATAGTTTTCAGCATGTTTGCCATTGAAGTTCTGAATTTTTTATAGCCAACTATCTTGTATACATTGATTAAAAGAGACACTGGTCTGACAGGCCTTCTGGTTCACGATGAAGGAGAATGGGTACTGGAAAAACTTTATTGGCATATCACTGGAGTGATCCGGAGGAAAGAAGAAGATACTGTGTGTGATCAGTTACAAGCACCTTGCAAAAGTAATGCTTGCGGCAAAACATTGCTAGTAGCTGCAAATACTAACGCAAACGCCAGGTGTCCCCACTGAAAGGTTAAGCAGACTTGATTGCATGTACGTATACCATGGTTGCCTTTGAA
This sequence comes from Branchiostoma floridae, assembly GCF_000003815.2. Lineage (NCBI taxonomy): Eukaryota > Metazoa > Chordata > Leptocardii > Amphioxiformes > Branchiostomatidae > Branchiostoma > Branchiostoma floridae. The sequence goes on along the minus strand of NC_049992.1, from coordinate 1,991,523 downwards.
ATATTGGACTATGCCATGTTAGCCATCTAGGAGGGGTGGTGCTGGTTTTCCAAACTAAATCAGTGAGCCGATACTAATAGATATTTAGAACGTTTCTGCTTAGAAGTTTGTTTTACGTGCAACATTCCATGGTCTGAGAATTGTGACAATAAAGACAATGGCATGTCAAGTGTTATAAAGCTAAGTATCGCTCCGATTGGTCTTTAAGGCGAGAAAAATGGCCTAAATTATCTCCAGTAGTAATCCACCTGCTGCTGCAGTGGTCTGGACAACTTGCAGCTGCAATAAGTTCTACAACTCTCTCCACTTTGTCCTGTTCATCGCGAGCTTCCTTAGCTCCCATAAATCTTCCCTACCGGAAATTTAGTGTAGCCATCAAAAACCGCATCAACAGCCCTGGTCTGATCAACTTGCCTGATACGGAATCAGCTACATGTACTTGGTCCGAAATGGACTCTTATATTGACTGAATGTTTTCACTTGACTAACCATAAAAAAACAACCAGAAGTAAACAATCGCCACACAATAAAAATAAAAAGTTTGCAGTATATACATTGATTTATTCACGAACAAAAAGTCCTCCTGAAGTAAAAGTTAAAAGTTCAACATATTCCTGCGATATGGATATTTTTCTATCGTTAACTTGGAATATAACGTCTTTTACAACTCCACAACTGCTTTGAAATAGTGTGCATAGAAGTAGCAACATGCTACAAACGATACAATAGGTCACTCCCATAGGGAGCTTGAAATGATGGACACTACTGAAGGTCCATCCCTTTCCGACATACATATTTACGTATGGTAAGTCAGGCTAAACTACCGCAATAGACTTTTCTGATACAAATATATTTCAATTGGAGGAATTTGATTATAGATTGGTCTAGTCCCAATATGCCTTTAATCATAGCATCATTTATGTATTCAAAATTGAAAATGGGAAAGTTGGCGCTAAGGATTCTGGTCAACTGCAGCCTGAGGGAAGAAGTAGAGCTTCTTGCGTAGTGTGTGCGTCACTTCCGGTTGCTGCTTGTACTCTTGGTGTTGAGTTTTGAAGTCTGCAACTTTGGCGTTTACCTGGGGAAGGGAAATATAACATCATTTTCTGAAATGCTTCTGAAATAGTCATTTGATACTATATTCATAACTGTGCTCTGATATGGCCGATGGAGCATCTCGTGTAGGATGACGGCAGTTGCAGTTAGAATGACGGGCACCGTTTGGATGGAAAGTGAAAAATGATAGAAGAGATGAAAAATAAGTAGTAATAATGAACCGCATGCAACAAAAGGTTCTTTTCACAATTATAATTGAGTGTCATTCTCAGGATGATGTTTTAACGATTAGGTGATCTCCTAGCGGGTTGAGCGTGTTCCATGTCACGTGTCGTTCACCCGGTCCAATCAATAAGGAGGAAACTTTCTCAAAGTAGGAGCATCAACTTTCCTACCGTAGATAGAGTTTGTGTTTCAACCACACCCAGTGTTACCATATATAGCCTTACTACTAGCATTTATAGACCCGAAGTTCGGCTCACCCTTGTTAGCATTTCCTGTAGCGTCTCCGTCTCGGCGTGTTCTGTGATGACGTCAGCAAGAACCTGGACCAACCATGTGCCTGTGTCGGAGTTCCTCCAAGACACGTGACCTGTTGGAACACGCCAGACAAGAGAAAAGTCATCAGAAAATTATCACAGCTTAGTGGTATTGTTCTGAGCTTGCTAAATGTATATTGCTTAGTTTACAGTTAGTGTAGTAGAAAACAGCCACGTCAGTCGTTCTACTCTCAACAGAAAACATGAAATAAGTGCACTAAGTTTATCAGTCATCTAGGATGAAGTGTGTTGATAAGTTTATCAGTCACTTTCACAGTAACTTCGGAACAACAATTAAAGATGGAAGACATGATAAATCTACACCAAAACTACTATATTTGACGTCCATGTATAATACTAGTAAACTGACAAGGTTCGTAGAAAAATAATCTCTTAGAATGCCCTCAGATGTTTGTGGATAAACCCTGCGAGTGCAAGTGCGCACCTACCAATTTGAAAGGACAGAGAATTGGACCCCCCCCCCCGGCCCTTCATACAAATGCTAGATTCAGTACCTACCATGTACTGTAGCGTACATCACCAGCCGGTCGCTCGTCGTTGGTAAGGTTCTCTCTCCGGCGTCAGGACTCTCCAAACCTGCTGCAGATGTGGCTGGTGCGGTTGTTGGAGGAGGCGGTGACTCAGTTGCCTGATCTGGTGCTCCATCTGATGCTTCTCTCCCGACTGGAGAGGTGTCGCCGTCTTCATCTGTGGTAGTGTCCGTGAGTTCATGGCCCGGATCCATGTCAACTGGCAAGCATTTGGATGCAAAGTCCACGTTAAAGCAATACACTAGTATAAACAGCAGATCGTTCCAACAAGAATTCCTGATTAGTAAAGCCCGTTTGTGGATAAAGATGACGTAGAAAGTATGACGTCATGTTATTTCCTACATACAAGTGTTACGTTCACAGTTCATTATGTAAATGGTTATAAAAAGCGCTTTTAGAGACATTCTGTCTTTAGTTGGATGGATTTAAGATGTGCCCATGGTAGTTTAATCAGTACTATTATTGTCTATTGATTTCAAGATTTCCGTAAGAGTTTCTCACCTCCTCTACAAGCCTGAACGAAGAAGATTTTTGGCTTCCCCACAAGACTCTGACAGGCCTGGAAACTAGAAACGATGCTGTCCACAGACACGTGCTGTCCGTCTGTGCCCAACACTCCTGCAACGTCACCGTGCGTCAGAAGGAACAGCACAAAACAGTCGTAGCTGCTATGATCTCTCCTGGAGACGTCGTTTGCTGCAGCTTCAATTTCCTACGGGTTTAACACGAGATAGCAGTCAACACAGTATGATGTTCTCATTGTCAGTTACTGGAGTCTTACTGGACGTACATTACAAATATCTACTGACTTAGAGCTAGGAGATTCTGGCGCAGCGGTGGATTGAGCATACCGTGTACCGCGCTTAGCACAGCTTTAGCATAACAGTAGACACAATTTGATACTATGTTTTATTCAACATGCCTTAATTTCAGCGACAATGGTGCATATTACAAATAGAATGTGCAATGGCGTTGTGTAACGTACAGCAGAAGGATTGAATTCCAAATAGCTACGATAATGAAATTTATACATAATTGGAATGAAAACTGTAATTGTTAATATGTCTCACATTACCCACCTGAGATGTAAGGTCCTCTCTGATCTCCTGCTGCAGCTTGAGTTTCTCACAAATCTTCCTGAGCTTGTCCAGGTCCTTCTCCCCTCCTGGTCTGTTCCTACTCGGGTCTGTAAAGTTGGTGTTGCTGATGATCAGGGCGAGGCCGCGCGGGTCGGAGGTCATCTTGTAGTAGTCCTTATCAATTAAGCAAAAACAAAGCGTCATCAACACTGGACCTGAACATTGGATTTAGATAAAAGAGCTTCCGCAAAACAAACAATAAACTAAGAGATAAATGTTAACAGGTCAACACGTTTGCTGTAGCTACTTACATTTTGCTGAGATGGTCTCATTTGGGTCAGGGATGTTGGACTCGTGAGAACTGTGAAAAAGGAGGACACAATGAGAGTCACTCCCTGGGGTTCTTGTAAAGATATATAGATCATTCACTTGACCTACAGATTATCTAGCAGCGTTGAAGTGTGAGCGTTTATTTTGGGAGGAACAGGACTACCTTGAAACGCTTCCTATTAATAACAACATTTCAACATACAATTTTGTACTTATTTACATATGTATGTTGTTTACTACTCTTGTTTTATGCTTATGTTTTTTAGTAGAGGACTTTATATAAGCTAATTGTGCTTTTTGCCTAATACTAAAAAAATATATGTGAAAAAAATAAAAATAACATACCGGACAACCTACTTGGTCTGTAGACTAGATCTGCTGAAGTTGATGCAGTTCTTTTGACTCTGGGGCATCTGACGTCACGGCCGTCATCCGCAGTCCGCTCCCTCAGGTCGTACTGGTGCGGATTGTCCAGTCTTGCCTTGATGCAGTGCGCACAGGTGACATGTAGGGAGTATAGCACACCTGGCCACTCCTGCAGCAGCTGGACCAGCACCTCCAGCAGTGGGTGGACCGCGCCCCACATCTCATCTGCCTGGGCAAGCCTGCCTCTGGTTGCCATGGTGATGTAAGTGTCGTCTGCAGCAGGTTTGGAACACACCAGTACGGGACAGTCCTGTCTGTAGGCCATGACGCCGTCTTTCCAGTCTGTTCTGTCCTTCACAAGTGGGTGGATCCCAACACTGAACCTCTGAAACAGTCCACGGGGACAGAATCCTCTGATGTCACACATCAGCTGTAGCTGTTCCTGTTCCTCTGGTACGTCTTCTGGCCAGACATTGTTTAACTCCTCTGGCATTTGCTGGTACAGGTACCAAGGTATTCGGTAGTGACAAATGTGTTTAGAAGGGTCTGTTTTTTCTTCGGCTCTTACCTCAAAGCAGAGTCCAAAATGCTGCATCAGAGCTGTAACAATGTCAGTATCGACATTTGGTGGTAACATACATGTCAGCACATCCTTCTGGATCAGTCCACAGTCTCGCAGATCCTGTTCAAAACCGCCCAGCTGTACATTAGTATAATCAGCATTATGTAGCCCGGGTGTTGTGAAAAGTGATTTGATATCGTGATGGAACAGGTCTTTGAAGATTTCAACCAAGGCAGGAGGATCATGGAAGATAAGGTCCTTGAGTTCCGGAATGTCCGTGTACCTGAGGATGGTTCCCACCTGCTGCAGGTACGACAGGACCGACTCCAGTCTGTCTGATGAGAGTCCTGCAAGCTGCCCGATGCGTGCACAGTCAGCTGTTGTCAACCAGGACTGCTGAATGTTTTCCAGTGGTGAACTCTCACCAGAAGAACCCGTTTCATTTTTAGCCGCTTTTTCTGGCGCTCTTTTCGAACCTTCAATACGAAGCGACTGTTCAAAATCTACCCAGGTCTTTGGCAAGATTGTTCTCAGTGTCGGAAACAATGTTGTGTTTCTTGCTGTTTCCAAAATAAAGTATTTCAGTTTGATGTGAGATGAGCTTGAAAACATTGAACTAAGTCGAAACTTAGGTTTCACAGACACACAGTGCACGTCACCATCGATATGCAGTCTTTGCGACAAAAGGCGATTAGCATGTGTAAGTTGCTGGGTAATATCTTCCACAGACTTCGAGGAATCTCCTTTGTGCATCTTCTGCAGACTTTCAAGTGTTTTGATACGTTGCTTTAAATTTCTTTCCCACAATGCCATTTGTTGTTTGATCCTTTCCTGAATATTTGATGTCTTTGTTTTCACGTCATTAGGTCGACAACGATCCTCCTTACTCCCAACCAATGTGACCACCGCCCCCGGCACGCGGGCATTTAGTGTGTCTATCCAAATTCCAACGGCTTCAGTGTAACTTTGCTCAGTACAGCTGTATGTCTCAAGGTTCACTAATAACAGAGAAAGGGCATCTGGAGTCAGAAAGAACTGATGAGTGAGATGGTACACATCATGGCCGCCAAAGTCGTACACTTCAAACGTGATGTTGTCATCAGGTGCCCACTGAGTTATCTCTACACAGTGCGTGCGGTCCTCGTATCGTGTCAGGGTAGACTCGCCCATTTGTAGCGTTTGTACCAGGCTTGTTTTTCCCGCCATTTTCTCTCCCAAGACGACAACTTTCAAACGGGCGCTTACCTTTTCTTCTGAGCGTTCAAGTTCTTCAAAATATTGTCTAATAGCATTGATTCCCTGACTGCAAACTTCAGCTGGTGGTTTTATAATTGGAGTTTTATCAACGTTCAGATTATGTAAGTTAGTGAGCTGTCTAACTTCCGCGGGTAACATCTGTAGTGGGTTAGCGTTCAGGATTAGCCATTCTAACTGTGTCAGTCTCCCCACTTCAGGTGGGAGTGTGTGCAGCCGGCAGTGGGACAGATAAAAGTGTTTGGCATTAGTGAGCTGTCCAACTTCTGCGGGTAACGTCTGTAGTCGGTTAACGCTCAGGTCCAGCCATTCTAACCGTGTCAGTCTCCCCACTTCAGGTGGGAGTGTGCGCAGCCGGCAATGGGACAGATCCAAGTGTTTAACGATAGTGAGCTGTCCAACTTCCCCGGATAACGTCTGCAGTGGGTTAACGCTCAGGTCCAGCCATTCTAACTGTGTCAGTCTCCCAACTTCAGGTGGGAGTGTGCACAGCTTGCATTCGGACAGATCCAAGTGTTTGACGTTAGTGAGCTGTCCAACTTCCGTGGGCAACGTCTGTAGTGGGTTAGAGCTCAGGTTCAGCCATTTTAACTGTGTCAGTCTCCCCACTTCAGGTGGGAGTGTGCGCAGCTGGCAATGGGACAGATCCAAGTGTTTGACGTTAGTGAGCTGCCCAACTTCCGCGAGTAATGTCTGTGGTGGGTTGTTATAGCTAAGGTCCAGTCGTTCTAACTGTGCCAGTCTCCCCACTTCAGGTGGGAGTGTGTGCAGCTGGCAGTGGGACAGATCCAAGTGTTTGATATTAGTGAGCTGTCCAAATTCTGCAGGTAACGTCTATAGTGTCCAGTTAGAGCTCAGGTTCAGCCATTCTAACTGTGTCAGTCTCCCCACTTCAGGTGGGAGTGTATGCAGCTCACTTTGGGACAGATCCAAGTGTTTGACGGTAGTGAGCTGTCCGACTTCTGCGGGTAACGTCCGTAGTGGGTTATAGCTCAGGCCCAGCCATTTTAACTGTGTCAGTCTCCACACTTCAGGTGGAAGTGTGCGCAGCTGGCAGTTGGACAGATTTAAGTGTTTGACGTTAGTGAGCTGTCCGACTTCTGCGGGTAACGTCCGTAGTAGGTTCCGGCTTAGGTCTAGCCATTCTAACTGTGTCAGTCTCCACACTTCAGGTGGGAGTGTGTTCAGTTGGCAGTGGGACAGATTCAAGTGTTTGGTGTTAGTGAGCTGTCCAAACTCCGCGGGTAACGTCTGTAGTGGGTTAGAGCTCAGGTACAGCCATTCTAATTGTGTCAGTATCCACACTACCGGAGGAACGGTGGCCATGGCTGTTCCCCCTAGTTTCATTACCCGGATGTTGGTGAGTAATTCCAGCTCATCCGGCAGGTGGATCCCGCTGTTCCAGCTGAGGTCCAGTTCCTCCAGCTGGGTGAGTTTCAGGACTGCCGGTGGAACAGTCGCCATGGAACACTTACGTAGTCTCAGCACTTTTACATTCTCCAGTCTACACAGCTCATCTGGTAGGGAGATCTGTTTATTACCACTCAGATCCAGACAATGGAGATGTGACAGATTCAGCACTAGAGGTGGCACTGAGTCCAACTCACAGTTGTATAGTGACAGGGTAGAGAGATTGACAAGACTGGACATCTTATCCGACAGGGTGATGTTCATGTTGTTACTGAGGTTCAGCGTTTCTAACTGTGAAAGTTTCATCACGGCAGCGGGGACAATGTCGAGATTACAATCATCTAAACTTAATAATTTTAGATTGGTCAATCTAATAAGCTTCTCAGATAGTTGGATGTTCTTGTTTCTGTCTAACCTGAGAGCCTGCAACTCATTTAATTCAAAAAGATCATCAGGTAACTGGCTCAGGTTTTGGTCAGACAAGTCTAGTGTCGACAGAGTCGTCACTTTCCCCATTATATTCCACTCCTCGAGTTTCATGTTTTGTCTGAGTCTTGGTGGTGTAGCCATGATGGTATTTCCGATAATTCTGGAAAACAAAATGCCCGCCATAGTGTTACGTGGCGTTTTGGAAATTTGACAAAATCAACATGTGCAACGTACGTAATACGATCTGTTTAGGATGATGTTAAATGGTATAGACAATACTGATACTTTGGTATGGTGGCTTTGAAAAGGTGTCCTTTGACACCTGTTCCGCCATACCCGGCCCTCCATTTGTCATTGTATATGGAGAATCCTAATAAGTAAATAAATAAATAGATATATACATTGTATTGATAAGTTTTCCTTATTCCAGAACAAAATCAAGCCCGCTTTGAATAGCAACAAAGGATGTAAACCTTAACATGAAAATCAGATGATCATTATCAGTCGTACAAGTCTCTGAGAATAGGAGCGGATGGACCCATCAGCCATATAACGGGGCTGCTGCAGAAGATTGTTGTCATGGTGGAGAAGACTATTGCTTGCACATCTGTCACTAAATTTACTGAGCTAACATCGACTTGGGCTGGCCGATTAGTATTACTGATAATATATCGCCATAACTGTTCACGATTCTGCTCTCTCTGATGATGCCGTTTGGGAGAATATTCAACAACCCTACTTTCATTATGCCGTGTATTCCATACATCGTTACATTTGTTTTGCATTTCGAATACGATAACACGCAATTTTGTTTCGCAAAATTCCGATAATAACCTTTATGATATTCACGACCAATAAATCGTTTAAATGTCGACGTTTCTTATGAAGTCAGCACCAACATGAGAGTAAATAAGTAAGTAGATCAATCTCAAAGTTTCGTAACCGGCTTGTCACACAAGATTATCACCATGGATATGAAACTCAAGTAGCTGTTATCGACTTGTTTGCACCAAACAGCGAAAACACCTGCTGGACTTCAAACATCTACAAGACTGTGGACAGCGTCATATTGAGCAGAGTTTACCAAAACACCCCTTAGGTTCCACTATTCTGTTCAAATGAACCAGTGTCATTTATGCAACATAAATATAATTTTTGTTTGAACGTAATACCGACGAGCCTTCACCAATAGTTAACATTAGCTCATATAATGCCACCCATGCGTAATAACTCTCATATAATGTTTGAACTCATTGGCACTTCATGTAGGCTGACACCACTGATAACTGTATTAATGGGTAGATAAACAAATTGAAGAATATTCCTGCAGATGTATAAAGATGCCGCCGGCACTCAAACAGCTAGGGACTCTCCAGCGGCTTAGAATTCCATCCCTGGTCTGACCGTGTCAACTGACCGGTCACTGTGGAGACACGTTCTTTACCTCAATCTGTAGAAATGGTCAGTAACCATAGCAACTGTCTGATACGTTGAGGTCATGAGAATGACGTCAAAGCAAGTAAACATGGCTGAAGCAAAAAAGGGCGTCGATATCATCAGCTCAAGTGTGGCACACATAAAGGCATCACTTGGAACTCACCAGAACTCAAGAGCCGAACTTGTGTAGGGACACTAATATTAGAACTGATAATCAAAGACAACCGATGCAAAGACCATAGACCCTAAGACTAAGTAAGTCAAAAAACGACATTTCATTGACAAAGTAATTCTGAATTGATTGATGGAATCTCTATTTTTCCTCTTTGTCCGTCCTCAATGTTATAACTTATAACTCAGAAGACTTTTTATTGAATGTACACTTGACAAATGGCTGTATTTATTTGAAATATGTTACTGTTGCTATGGTGAGAAAAGCTACTGCTTGCACACCTGTCACTCAAATCTGATAAAGCATCCAGGTGGGCCGAGTTGTTTGCACCAAACGGTAAAAATAACTTGTGGACTTCAAACCTCAAACATCACAAGACTGTCGGTAGTCTGAACAGAGTTCACACAATCAGCCATTTTACATCCACATTGGTATGTACTGAGATACGTTTGGAAGGTGTGAATTATTGGTAATTTTGACATTGTGTGTTTGCTACGTGTAATTACAAATACAATCAGAGAGCTTTCATTACTTAGAGATTAGTATGCTTCTCACGTAGTATGTTGGTGACGAGCCAACGTTTGGTCCCGGCCTGTTGCAAAACAAGAAATTCTTTTAAACAAGAAATCTTTTAAGAAAAGCTGTGCATTGCCGCGTATTTTATGACTGAACTGCTGAGAGCGACACCTAGCGACTTCAGTAGGAAATGCAGCAAAAGGGGATATTGGAAATTTACCTCATTATCATAATTTATGTCACATTAAATTGAATTATTGGCACATTAAACAGGTTTTGTAAAACTTTTTGACCCACAATGAATATGCATTATTTTTCATTACAAAATAAGTTCCTTCTGATGCAATTTGTGATATATCTTTATCTAAACATGGTGAGTTAAAGCGTAGATTTATTACGCTGGACCACATACAGTAACATGCGTCTAGAAGAGAGTTTTAATACTCGCCTGGAATGAACCATTGTCTAACTAAGCAATGAAACTCGGCAAGGAAAGAAGAGCCTTTGGAAGGGGCTTTGGAAGGGCTGGGTTAACATTGCTTGAACCATAAGGCATTGCCGCTGGCGCGGCAATGCAAAAAAGCTGTGCCTTGCCGCGTATTTTATTTTATTTTGGTAAGTTAGACTAGATTCTACGCTTAAAAAATTCCGAGTTCCACGTGTCGCCCTCCTCCCACCCAAGTTCCTACATACGGAAAGCTTTGGTGACTTCTCCAGGTGCCAATCCAGTCCCAAATCTTCTTTTCACACAATACAAGCTCTATCAAGGACATTCATAGTCACAAATGTCTTTAAAAGGACTAAATGTACTTACCTGGCTAAGAGCGACACCTAGCAACTTCAGTAGGAAATGCAGCGAAAATCCCCGAGTGTTTTACCTCATTATCATAATTTATGTCAGATGAATTATTTGCACATTAAACAGGTTTTGTGAAACTTTTTGACACACAATGAATATGCATTAATTTTTTATTACAAACTAAGTTCCTTCTGATGCAATTTGTGATATATCTTTATATAAACATGGTGAGTTAAAGCGTAGATTTATTACGCTGGACCACATACAGTAACATGCGTCTAGAAGACCCTTTTAATACTCGCCTGGAATGTACCATTGTCTAACTAAGCCATGAAACTCGGCCGCGAGTAGCCGCGAGTGAGCGAGCGAGCGAGCGATTAGCCGCGAGCGAGCGTGGTCCAGTGGATTGGCTTGCCTCCCTAATGTTTGTGTACCCTTAGGGGTCAACTACATATGAGTATGGTCATTGTATCGAATGGTCATTACTAATTTTGAACTGTCACCTTCCAGCAAAAAGAAGGGCCTTTGGAAGGGGCTTTGGAAGGGCTGGGTTAACAGGTTGAACCATGGATCCATGGATCCAACCATGGAAAAAACTGAGCGTAAGGCCTTGCCGCTGGCGCGGCAAGGCAAAAACGTTGTTGCCTTTTATGTGCCCCACCACGTGAACTAGAAGTTTCCCTAATGGCTCCATCACAGGAACTACTGTAGGCCCAACGAACTAATACCCACATGGCCCGACAAATCAGTGTACAGATATAGCTAATTAAACCTTGGGCAAGAATAAGTGCAACATTGCATCTATCTGATGGACTGGACAAAACAAACCTACGGCTGAGCTATGGAAGAAAGTCACCGATACCGCCAGACCAAGCATGCATCTGAAGGCGTCACTGGGAACTGACCAAACAGCCCGAAAAGTCTTGGACAGAAAAACTGGTTATCAAATACGACCGACACAAAGATTATGGAGTCTAACGGTTAAATGTCGAGTGGGGTAAACAGTGACTTGTTCACAAAGTAGCTGCTACATCGGTTTATGGACCTTATAACATCTCTCTATACGTCCTAGGATTGTGTGACATATTGCTACTTTAACAAATCAGAATACTATAAATATAAGCTGGACATGTAAACAGGACTGCATTTTTTATATACCTGCTTGAAACAAAAGATACAAAAACCGGAAATTCTAATGTAGGAAAAGCAGTAGGGGGCCAATGATAGCACTTAATCTTTGTTTTGATAACATCCACGCACTAGCCAAATACCATAAAGATCGGTACACTCAATGACTCATGCTCCTGGTATGCTGTTTACTCCACTCACTCACTCACTCGCTCGCTCACTCGCTCACTCACTCTCACTCACTCACTCGCTCGCTCACTCGCTCACTCACTCACTCACTCACTCACTCACTCACTCACTCACTCACTCACTCACTCACTCACTCACTCACTCACTCACTCACTCACTCACTCAGCCGAACGCAAACGCCATGATTTAAAATCAAAGGCACTGTACGGTATGTGTAATATCGAGCATCCCATTCGAGATCTTGTGTACAGTGGGGTCCGTGGGGGGTAGTTTTCAATGGCAAACGTCGTTACTCTATAGTTCTCGGGCTATTTTTTCTTAAATGCAGCTTAGGAATTGTGCATGTAAGTTAATACAAACACCGCTAAATCCTGCCATATAGTGTTTCAGAAAGCACAAACATTAGTCTATAAAAAGCTATTACCGAGGGGAAAGTTTTCAACTCACGTTTAGCCAGCAGGTAAACAAAGTTGGTGATGGCCTTGCACAAGTCCTGCAGTGTTTTCCTTCTCCTTACTTGATTTTGCCGTTTAATTCTTATTCCTTCCACAAGAAGATCCCACACTCTAAATGTTGTCAGCTTCTTGTCCTTCTATTGTTCCTTGTCGTTGAAAATTCAGAAAAAAAGAGGTACAGGCCTGCCCGGCCAGGGGCCTAAGCCCTACAAGGCCCCGCACGAACTGTGGGCCCCTTGGTGTGTTACTCCCCCTTACGCAAATATGTACCTGTTGTTGATCCGGTTGTCATGGAGATTCTACCTGTTGCGTATAAACGTATAAATCAACTTGCCACTGCATTCAGGGAGAGCAGTGCAGCCTGTCCGGTCTATTGGCCTGCAATAAGTCACGTACGGGGCGTCGGGTTTAGGAGCTTTTGTACCAGACACGCGTATTAAGAAGCGCCTGGTCTTTTGTGACCGTAAACGTATACGTAAAGTCTAGAATTTAATTAAGTCGCAATGCAATTATCTACAGGTGAAACGTGTTTTGTATACGTGAGACCAAGGCTTCCTCATTAGCGGCAGGCTGTTACAAGGGCTATCCTTGTCTGACAGAAAGGATCCACGGCTCTTGGTGGCAAATACATGAGGGCACATCGGCGCACTGTGACAGTCTGTGTGTGTTTTAGGAACACAATGTCATGTTAAAGATTAGCCGAGAGGCTCCATGGGCGTCACTCCACTGTAAGGGCAATTCGTCTTTCCGAAGGGCACATTTTCGTTGGCATGGCGAGTGTCGAGCCCAGGACCACTTGATTCCAACGTTCTGCCAGTTACATGTATGCCACACCATCGCCACTAAACAGAATGGATTTTATGACAACTTTAATGATGATTTTGGTGTCACCTATTACACGAAACGGCGTTTCTACCGATCAGATCCATAGTTGCAACCTGGGATCCAGAGACTTGAACTGCCTGGGTTCAGGCCGCAACTATGCCACAGGTGTGACGGTGCGTGGCTGTGTCTTGGTTGTCATGGAACGGCTACCTGTTGTTTGCAAACCTGTCAATCACCTGCCAATGACGTGCAAATGTTACCTCAGTAGCAGGGTCAGGTATGTTTGTTTTCCCAGCGAGAAAAGTCTATGTGACCAAGGCGTTGCTGTATTGGCCTAAAAGTTGTTGATACCAAACGGAATATTCACAGGGTTCGTCACGCTGTTCAGTTGTAAACACAGGAAGCTCTATAACATGGAATGTTATTGTATAAACACTCCATGGTGGCCACCAAAACACTACGTCATAGGAAGTAAAGTAAGAGTATGAAACCCAAGTAGATTGGGTAGTGTAAATTACCCAGGTACGAGCTCCTCGCGCTTCGCTGCCTTGTTATTATAGATAAATCCTAGCTTCGTTAAGTTATCATGAAATACGTCTTATACAAAATGACGTGTTTGTGAATACTTTAATGTAGAGCCTAATACGATTGTTTTTCTGGGTCTATTAGCTATTGACATATCCGATGGCAGCCAACATCAAAACTCATTGCGCACGACAGCTGTCTTATTTCTTTTTTTTAAATTTTATTTAACTAAATAAGTATAAGAACCATCCAGTACAGAAGTTCAAAACAAGAGTGTATGAGATAATCATA
>NC_049992.1:1955788-1977510 GCF_000003815.2 Branchiostoma floridae | reverse complement strand
TAATATCATCAAGCAAATATAACATGAACAAAAATGATCGGAACAGAAATGTATGAAAAAACTGTCTTATTTCTTTATGAGTTGTTTAGAATACGTATACCTTAGTAATCTGCGTTAATACGTTTTCTACAAACAGGAGCACTTGGTCCTTGGTGCTGACTGACATTCACACATAGGCGGACAGACCTGTCCTTGGTGCTGACTCACATTCACACATAGGCGGACAGACCTGTCCTTGGTGCTGACTCACATTCACACATAGGCGGACAGACCTGTCCTTGGTGCTGACTCACATTCACACATAGGCGGACAGACCTGTCCTTGGTGCTGACTCATATTCACACATAGGCGGACAGACCTGTCCTAGGTGCTGACTAACATTCACACATAGGCGGACAGACCTGTCCTTGGTGCTGACTCACATTCACACATAGGCGGACAGACCTGTCCTTGGTGCTGACTCACATTCACACATAGGCGGACAGACCTGTCCTAGGTGCTGACTAACATTCACACATAGGCAGACAGACCTGTCCTTGGTGCTGACTCACATTCACATATAGGCGAACAGACCTGTCCTTGGTGCTGACTCACATTCACACATAGGCGGACAGACCTGTCCTTGGTGCTGACTCACATTCACATATAGGCGGACAGACCTGTCCTTGGTGCTGAGTCACATTCAAACATAGGCAGACAGACCTGTCCTTGGTGCTGACTCACATTTACACATAGGCGGACAGACCTGTCCTTGGTGCTGACTCACATTCACACATAGGCAGACAGACCTGTCCTTGGTGCTGACTCACATTCACACATAGGCGGACAGACCTGTCCTTGGTGCTGACTCACATTCACACATAGGCAAACAGACCTGTCCTTGGTGCTGACTCACATTCACACATAGGAGACAGACCTGACTCACATTCACACACAGGCGGGCAGACCTGTCCTTGGTGCTGACTCACGTTCACACATAGGTGGACAGACCTGTCCTTGGTGCTGACTCACATTCACACATAGGCAGACAGACCTGTCCATGGTGCTGACTCACATTCACACATAGGCAGACATACCTGTCCTTGTTGCTGACTCACATTCACACATAGGCAGGCAGACCTGTCCTTGGTGCTGACTCACATTCACACATAGGCAGGCAGACCTGTCCTTGGTGCTGACTTACATTCACACATAGGCAGACAGACCTGTCCTTGGTGCTGACTCATATTCACACACGGGCAGACAGACCTGTCCTTGGTGCTGACTCACATTCACACATAGGCAGACAGACCTTTCCTTGGTGCTGACTCACATTCACACATAGGCAGACAGACCTGTCCTTGGTGTTGACTCACATCCACACATAGGTAGACAGACCTGTCCTTGGTGCTGGCTCACATTCACACATAGGCAGGCAGACCTGTCCTTGGTGCTGACTCACATTCACACATAGGCGGAAAGACCTGTCCTTGGTGTTGACTCACATCCAAACATAGGTAGACAGACCTGTCCTTGGTGCTGGCTCACATTCACACATAGGCAGGCAGACCTGTCCTTGGTGCTGACTCACATTCACACACAGGCAGACAGACCTGTCCTTGGTGCTGACTCACATTCACACATAGGCAGACAGACCTGTCCTTGGTGCTGACTCAAATTCACAGATAGGCGGACAAACCTGTCCTTGGTGCTGACTCACATTCACACATAGGCGGACAGAACTGTCCTTGGTGCTGACTCATATTCACACATAGGCAGACAGACCTGTCCTTGGTGCTGACTCAAATT
Source organism: Branchiostoma floridae (assembly GCF_000003815.2). Taxonomy (NCBI): domain Eukaryota; kingdom Metazoa; phylum Chordata; class Leptocardii; order Amphioxiformes; family Branchiostomatidae; genus Branchiostoma; species Branchiostoma floridae. The sequence goes on along the minus strand of NC_049992.1, from coordinate 1,975,722 downwards.
CACATATAGGCGGACAAACCTGTCCTTGGTGCTGACTCACATTCACACATAGGCGGACAGAACTGTCCTTGGTGTTGACTCATATTCACACACGGGCAGACAGACCTGTCCTTGGTGCTGACTTACATTCACACATAGGCAAACAGACCTGTCCTTGGTGCTGACTTACATTCACACATAGGCAAACAGACCTGTCCTTGGTGCTGACTCATATTCACACACGGGCAGACAGACCTGTCCTTGGTGCTGACTCACATTCACACATAGGCGGACAGACCTGTCCTTGGTGCTGACTCAAATTGACGCATAGGCAGACAGACCTGTCCTTGGTGCTGACTCACATTCACACATAGGCAGACAGACCTGTCCTTGGTGCTGACTCACATTCACACTATTGTACGGGGTGATATGATGAATTACGAAGTAAATAAATCCTGCTTATAACTGGAATGAAGATTTATTGCTTTATTCACAGGAATAAAAGTTCTTCATCTCAAAAAATGAGACATTTCGCATTTTCCCACAGCTCTACTCTTTACTGTTGGGAAATGGTCCAAGAAAATGCAACAACATGCTGTAATTATTTAGGCAAACTACTCCCATAGGAAGTTTTACATATTGGTCAATGTAGTCTCAGTAAATCCTTCCTGATGCTGCCTGTACTCCGGGTGAAGATCGCTTGAATTATCTCACTTCAGTGATGACCTGAGAAGACAATGGGCAGACATTGTGAATGGTCACTGCTTAGCTGAACGAGCGTTCAAGTTCTATTGAAAAAAAGTTGCGGCAGATTGATAAGTAACTAACAGCTTTGATATTAGGCAAAACATATACTGTCATACACGTTAGAGAAGCCAGGGTTGATATCTTCTATTATATAAGTTCTAATTGCCATAACACACAAAATGCAAATGAGTTTCATTCTGAAGATGTCCTTAAGGGAAGTCAGAAATTTAAACAGTCAGCGGTAGGTATGGCTACAGTTTTATTTTATTTTTGTGTTGAATAAGTCGTCTACGGTCAGTGTTTCTGATTCAGGGCATCTGTCTATATACGGACAGTAATACCTTCAAGAACGAAATTTTTAGAGCAGTTTATACTCACGTTTAGATCCGTAGCCAGGCTTAAGGGTCCCCATGAGCAGTTACTGTGTCCGGTCGGCCGTGTGGTTTCTCTGGTCATATCTGCAGAAAGAGTAAGCAACTACAAGTCCCAGATAGGTTTTGTAATCATCCAAATGGATGGTACAACTTGCTGACAAAGATGCTTGTATCCAAATCGAGTAGCACAATACACATTGTGACTACAGCAAAAATTGCATGCATGAAATGGCATAAGTCATAAGAAAGCTTACCAGGACAATTACTGCATCACCGCTTCGACTGTTGCCCCTTGACCTCTACAGATCTGCAGCTCCAGCGGGGATGCCGCAGGCCTGCAGGAAGGTGCGGTGGGATTCCTCCCAGTACCTGGACTCCACCAGCTCCCGCTTCAACCGGGCAGCTTTCTCGAACTCCGAGTCGCTGTGGTTGAGGATATCCACGATTCTGTCTGCCCACCTCTTCGCGTCTCCGGCTCGATCGAAGTCATTCACGCTGGTCTCCACGATGACGTGCCTGTGCTCTGCACTCAGTTTCTTCTGTTCGATCAGATCGAGGATCATCCCTGACAGGCCGGTCTTGTCGGAGATGAGGACGGGGATGCCCGCCGCGATAGCCTCCAGACCGACCAGTCCGAACGGCTCGGAGCGGGACGGCATCAGGACCAGGTGGGCTGTCATCATGTCGTCCCTGATGTCCTCCTGTGTTCCGTACGGCAGGAGGGTGGGGTTCAGATCGGGGCTGTTCAGGTTGTCTTCCAGGATCTTCTGGCTCGTCTCCCAATCATCCTCGCTGATGCCGCGCACGCGCAACCGGACATTCTTGATCTCCTTCACCACATCCCTCATGGACTGTGCTACGAGGTCATGACCTTTCAGCTTCTCCACCTTCCTCACCCTGCCGATGCACAGGACGACCTTCTGTTCTCCTCCAGGTCTCACTGTGGCGTCGAGAAAAATCTTGGACGGCTTCGGGAGGAAAATCTGGTGATTCTTTGGTTTCTTCTTCCCCTTGTACATGGTGTCAAAGTGATCGTAGATCCGCTTGCCAACTGAGAAAGCTGCTTTTGCATTGTCACATTTATCAAGCATGTCCTTCTCTTTCTCCCATGCTTTCATGGCCTTCCGACCCCCCTTGTAGTACTCTGTATCCTCGGGTAGGACGTGGTTGAACGTCATGAGGTCTGCCTGTGGATATCGTTGTTCCCAGATGTTTCGTGCCGCCGTATCTGTGATGTCAGCGTGGCCGATGATACAGGTGACATGCAGAGGAAGGCCTGGGTAATGAACACTATGGTACTTAGTTAGCCAGTCTAGTGTTGGCACTGACTCCTTGTCTAGCTGAACTGCTTGGATCAGTTTGACGCCGTCTCTGTCTGCTGCCTCCTGGTCTTGTTTCGGCACACGCAGTGCTGTACAATACACGACTGCCTTGGCTGCGACCAGGATTTGGCCCAGCTGGCAGTTGATGGTAGAAATTCCACCCTTCGATGTCCCATACTCGTCGTTGAGCAACAAAACTATAGGTACACCAGAACCTTTATGAAAAATAAAAACAAAACCGCATTGAAGTACTTTAATGCAGAAACATTGTACATATTTTAGGGTATCGTGTAAATGCTCGTTGGTCTTCACGGTGGGCATTATATTTGATGAAAAACAAATCTTACCGTCATATGTCCTAAGTTCAGGCGTTTCCGAACTTAATACGGCTTTTTACTGATCTCATTGTGCATAAAATTACATTTTTGCCACCGACAAGGCAGATTAGAAAGGCAGTTCATGCACACGCCTGTCAGTTGCAATTGCGCAATACTATATTACTTTGTTGCTTTGAATTAAAATAAAGTAATATCCAAGTTAATTGTTAAATTCGGTTGTAATATCTGTTATATATGTCAATTTTTCTACGACTCGTCGTCAAAATGAGCATGGACGATTTCTACACTTAATCAGGTACTGACCGTCAAGACTTGCATAGTGGTTCTCCGCATAGTGACCCAAAAGCAGCGAAATCCTAGGTGACGTCTGTGACTGGGGATGTAGGACAGTGACGTAGTTGTCCGCTTCTACACTGGACACGATGATGACGTCACGACCCAACATGTCCGCCATGGCCTGTAGGACGACATGGTCTCCCCACGTCCCGTCACGTGACATGGTGTCCAGGTACTCCTCCCAGGTTTGGTTTGGAATGAAGTCGCTAAGATGGTCGCCACGAGCCTGAAACAATGATAACGGAGAAATGTGTACATAACAGAGAAGATCACCTCCATCAGTATAATAACAACTTCTTAGACGTGCTATTCAAACTTGTAAGCTTACTTTGTTAACGAGAACAACAAACAAAGGAAGAATTGGGTAGTCTGTAAGTTATATACCATCGATAGTTATCTAGTACATTGGTTGTAGTCCTATTTCTTTACGTACGTTGCGTGGATTCCTTCTCAAATGGTCGACTGCCTGTTCACGTAGCGTTAGATGATCAATGTTTCTTCCCTCGGTGAGAAAAACTTGGTCAGACACGGCGTGAAACATGCAGTTCCCGTCTCCTGGTACCTCAGGCCGGAATCTCAGACCCAACTCAGTCACGTGTGCTGCAAGTCTGTTGTAGTGGTCATCATATGCGTCGTCTTTTACTTTCACTTCTGTTAGCAGCCACCTCAACCTGTTGAAATCACCTGAAAGTAGAAAAACAGCCATGATGTCTGATTTACTAGTAACTAAGGTAATATAATTTACTGTATATTGTTACTAAAACACTGGTTGTGAGAAGAACGCACATAAACCTTCTCTTAAGCTCCTGTTGTTTATTATCAAAATTTGTATAATTACAACTTATCCATAGACCACTGTAATAAAGTTTTTTTTCGTAACAACAAAAACACTCATTTGTCTACCTACCTCCTGGCGACCCTGAAACATCAGCATTAACAGTCGAGGAACCTTGAAGTGCTCTAAAATTCTGTTTCCATCCTGTGGTAGAAAATATGTACAGTGAGTAACTCCAACCTTAAGAACGAACAAGAAATATGCTGACCAATTACTGGTTTAAGAACAAAAAAGGATTACATGTTGATACACAGTTTCGTCCCTGTTGCTGTTTAAGCAGCGCCGCCTTACAACTGTCTGTTATTTATTAAGTGTGCTTTAAGATAAATATGCTACATACCTCGGATTCCACCTGGTCTGTACACAAGGTCAGCTGAAGTAGACGCTGTATACTTAACCTCGGGGTGGGGGCACCTGACGTCACGGCCGTCATCTGCAGTCCGGTCCCTCAGGTTGTACTGGTGCGGGTTGTCCAGCCTTGCCTTGATGCAGTGCGCACAGGTGACGTGGAGGGAGTACAGCACACCTGACCACTCCCGCAGCAGCTGGACCAGCACCTCCAGCAGTGGGTGGACCACGCCCCACATCTCACCTGCCTGGTCAGGTCTGCCTCTAGTTGCCATGGTGATGTAAGTATCGCCTGCAGCAGGTTTGGAACACACTAGTACGTGATAGTCTTGTCTGTAGGCCATGACTCCGTCTTTCCAGTCTGTCCTGTCCTTGACAAGAGGATGGATCCCAACACTGAACCTCTGAAACAGTCCCCGGGGACAGAATCCTCTGATGTCACACATCAGCTGTAGCTGTTCCTGTTCGTCTGGTACATTTGCTGGCCAGACACTCATCAACTCCTCTGGCATTTGATTCTGCAAGTACCAGGGGATTCTGTATAAACAACTGTGCTTGGAAGGGTCCGCTTCGTCTTGTATCTCAAAACACAGGCCAAAGTTTTGCATCAGCGCTGTAACAATGTCAAGGTTGATGTCAGATGGCAACAGACGCGTCATGACTTCCTTCTGGATCAGTCCGCGGTCAGAAATATCTGATTGGAACGTTTTTAGCTGGGAAGAAGTCAAGTTAGCGAATCTGGGTGTTGAGAAAAGTGCTTTGGTATCATGATGGAACAGGTCTTTGAAGATCTCGATTAAGGCAGGAGGATCATGGAAGACAAGCCCCTTGAGTTCCGGTATGTCCGTGTACCTGAGGATGGTTCCCACCTGCTGCAGGTAAGACAGAACTGGCTCTAGTCTCTCTAACGAAAGTTCTGCAAGGTTTCCGATACGTTCACACTCGGTCGATGTCAACCAGTATCGTGGAGGCCGTTTTGTTCTCCTTAGCGTTTTCTCAGAGTGTTCAGAGGTTTCCATCGAAACTTGAAGCAGTCTTTGAAACAACATCCATGTCTTTGGCAAGACCCTTCTTAAGGTAGGAAACAATGTTTTGTTATTTCCTGTTTCCAAGAGATGATTCTTCAGACTCACCCAAGATGGAGATCTAGACAAAAGTCTCCAAATCCAGGACGTGGGTTTTGCTGAAACACAAAGTACGTTTCCAACAATACGCAGTCCTTGCCTCGACAGGCAATCATCTTGTTGGGATATGCCTTTTATTGACCCGGAGGAACCTCTCTGCTGCGACGTCAATCTTGCGATGCTTTCCCACGACTCCGTTTGCATTTTAGTCCTTTTCTGAATATCCGTTGTTTTTCTAATCACATCATCAGGTTGACAACGATCCTCCTTACTTCCAACCAATGACACCACCGCCCCCGGCACGCGGGCATTCAGTGTGTCCAACCAAAACCCCACGGTTTCTGTGTAACACTGTTCACTGCAGCTGTATGTCTCAAGGTTCACCAATAAAAGGTAGAAGGCATCTGGTGTCAAGAAGAACTGATGAGTGAGATGGTACACGTCATGTCCGCCAAAGTCGTAAACTTCAAATGTAATGTTGTAATCAGGTGCCCACTGAGTTACCTCTACACAGTGTGTGCGATCCTCTTCTTCTGTGAGAGAGGACACGCCCCTGCGCAGCGTTTGTACCAGGCTTGTTTTTCCAGCCATTTTCTCTCCCAAGACGACAACTTTCAGACGAGCGCTTACATTTTCTTCTGAGCGTTCAAGTTCGTCAAAATATCGCCTAATAGCGGAAATACCCTGCCTGCAAACTTCAGACGGTGGTTTTATAAGTGGATTTCCAGAGACATGTAAGTATGAAACGTTAGTGAGCTGCCCAACTTCCGCGGGTAACGTCTGTAGCGGGTTAGAGCTCAGGTCCAGCCATTCTAACTGTGTCAGTCTTCCCACTTCAGGTGGGAGTGTGTGCAGCTGACAGTGGGACAGTTTCAAGTGTTTGATGTTAGTGAGCTGTCCAACTTCCACAGGTAACGTCTGTATCGGGTTATTGCGTAGGTCCAGCCGTTCTAACTGTGTCAGTCTCCCCACTTCAGGTGGGAGTGTGTGCAGCTGGCAGTAGGACAGATCCAAGTGTTTAACTTTAGTGAGCTGCCCAACTTCCGCAGGTAACGTCTGTAGTGGGTTAGAGCTCAGGTCCAGCCATTCTAACTGTGTCAGTCTCCCCACTTCAGGTGGGAGTGTGTGCAGCTGGCAGTGGGACAGATGTAAGTGTTTAATGTTAGTGAGATGTCCAACTTTCGCGGGTAACGTTGACGTCTGTAGCGGGTTTAAACTCAGGTACAGCCGTTCTAACTGTGTCAGTCTCCATGCTACCGAAGGAACGGTGTCCATGCCTGTTCCCAATAGTATCAGTACCCGGATGTTGGTGAGCCTGGACAGCCCATCCGGCAGGTGGATCCCCCAGTTCCCGCTGAGGTTCAGTTTCTCCAGCTGGGTGAGTTTCAGGACTGCCGGTGGAACAGTCGCCATGAAACATGCATATAGTCTCAGCTCCTTTATATTCTCCAGTCGACACAACTCATCTGGTAGGGAGATCTGCTCATTACCACTCAGATCCAGAGAACGGAGATGTGACAGTTTCAGCACTACAGGTGGTAGTGAGTCCAGGTTACACCAATCTAAGTGTATGGCAGTGAGGTTCACGAGACCGGACATGTCATCCGGCAGGGTGATGTTCTCGTTGTTACTTAGGATCAGTGTTTCCAACTGCGGAAGTTTCATCACAGCAGCAGGAACTGTGGCAAGGTTGCACCCAGCAAGACTCAATAATTTCAGGTTGGTGAGTTTGATCAGCCCATTGGAGAGTTCCATGTTCATGTTACGTGACAAATCTAAGGCCTCCAGGTCCTTTAATTCAAACAATTCATCAGGCAGCTGCTTTAGATTTTTGTAACGTAATTCCAGCGTCAAAAGAGTCATTTTCCCCATTATGTCCCATTCTTTTGGCTTCACCTTGTCTGTAAAGCTTGATGTCGAAGCCATCATGGTGATGATATTTGCAGTATTTCTGTGGGGAGAAAACATAACTATAACGATGGTGTTTTAATTTGATAATGTCCCCAACTCGTCAAGTGCTGCAATTTCTAATACATTAAGTTCCAAATTCTCCATTAACATCATATAGACTTCCAAACAAAGTAGCTAAAAAATCAAGCCTGCACTACTCAGTTTACGGGGGTATAACATCAGACAAACTAGACTTCCACGACCCCATACCTTCACCAAATGATCCTAGCCTTTACAACTGCTGTGTTAATTGCGTTTCATTAACCCTCAAACCACCGTAGCTTTTTTGTGACGTAGATTACCGTATGGGGTCAAAACTGACCCCAAAACGTTTTGTACAAATACAGTTTTTTTTGTGTGACTATTTTTGTGATTTGTATATATGTATAGTTTCACTAATCTATGTGGGACAGTCTGACATGAAAAGGTGAGAATACTTACAGCTCATTATCATTATTTATGCAAAAGATCATGAGGACCACATTTTGCACCAATGCTATTCAGACCGGGAAGGAGGTTTTTTATGCCTGTACCAACTTCAATGCCGTATAGCGCCTGAATGGCTTATGCTAGGGCCACCAAACTTGGTAACTTTTTAGAAAATGTTGAGAGCAAACATTTTCAGTGAACAAAGTATGTTCATCATTTTTCATGTTGCCATGGCAACGGAATTCTGACAGACATATTTATTACGAAATATCCTAATTTTGTATTAAACATTTAAGTTTTAAGGTTTTCTCGGCAAATAACAGTTGTTTATCCCATCTTATGAAAATCAACGTAAATTTCATGACTCAATATTCAGAATTTATGCTAATTTGATGACGTCATCATCCAAAATCCAAGATGGCGGCCGAGATTACCTATATGACGTCATAATGCCGTCATTGAACGTGATAATGGCACAAAACTTGTAACAATAATTTTGGCTTACGTGTACATCGTTCTCTGAAAATTTCGTGATCCTACAATAAGCAGTTTAGGTGTGGGTCGCAAAAATTTGTTTAAAAAAATGCTGGGGTCAGTTTTGACCCCACTGGACCATACATAAACTTTCTAGAATAACTTAATCAACAATGAGCCAATCTCGGCAAAAACGTTTAAGAAGTTGTAGGACATATATACAAACAAACTCCTGAAAGGAAATTTGTTTTCGACCAGAAATGCCATATTTGCACACATCGATATACGCCTGGGGTCAGTTTTGACCCCATACGGTGGTTTGAGGGTTAATTATGCAAATAAGGTTCTCATTTGCATAAATTATATTAATTGATCATCTCCTCCACCAAACAACAGACGTACATATCTATGTTAAGAAAGAAGGCTTTTTCTGATAATTTATGCAAATGAGGACATCATTTGTATAATTAATGTTCAACGATGTTCACCTGTCCATAACTTCCCATAAGAAGTTCCCATCATTTACCACAATGACATTATAGCATTTTCTCATTAATTATGCAAATTAGGTCCTTATTTTGCATATTATACATCTATCAATATTCTTCTCCTTCTTAGTTACAAATATCACATGTTGCAATGGTCCTATAATAGAACTTAGCGTGTATACATGATTTTCTAATTAATTATGCAAATTAGATACCAATCTGCATAATTAATACGTAATCATGTTAAGCATTACTAAAGCTATCTACATACCAAAAATCATAACAATCTGTCAACCCCTTCTTGAGCTATTCCCTTTCAAAGTCTGGCACTAAACCTGTCCTGCAGTTCCAAAACAAGCCGCTAGGGGGCCCAAACCTATACCACTTACTCTTGGCATCAAGAGCCGTCCACCATTAAAAAATCATAGCCGCAGCATGTTCAGAACTCCAGATATCAAACCAGGAAGTTCCGCTGTAGTACCTTCCCAGGCCGCTAGGTGGCCCAAAAATCTAATCGTTTTCAGGTCTCATCAATACCTACACACATACCGAATATCAATACAATTATTCTGGTCTTCTACACACACACACACCTACACAAACGCTACCCAAAATATAACCTTCTTGGCAAAGGTAAAGATACAAAACACGGGAGTTCCACAGCACAGCGGTAAAATAAGAGCGCGCGCACACACACACAAGCACACACACACACACACACACACACACACACACACACTTCTTTACGAAGGTAACAAAAATCAATTTACGGAGTCTCGGGCTATACGGTAGATTGCACGCGAACTCACACTCGCTTATTTAAAGTACGCCACTGGGTTATGTAATGAGTTAGTGACGTCACTGCCTTGACTGTCAGGGATCCCATGATCCTCTTCGCTCTCTTCTATCATTGCTGTGATTGTGTGAGCATCATGGAATAAACGCCTCTTCCAATCAAGTTGCATCGGCTCCTATGATTCACTATCGCGTCCCCTTGTCAATGTTGGCGTGGTGTGCAGCGGCTGGGAAACGATACCCAGGCCCAAACCCGAACTTTGCGCAGGGGAGATCGCACTCTGAGTGGACGGGAAGCCACTAGCAAATGAGGATGTAGGCCAACAATGGCGTCATCACATGGGCAGGAGGGGATCTGGTCTTAGCTCCCCAGCGGAGCCCTTGGTCGGAAGTTATGCGTGTCTACACCTCATCCCTGTGCCAGCTTCGCTGAACAACCCCCAGAGGACTCATAGAAGTCGCAGGGAGTAGTACTCGGCTTACCTATCCGGCAAAACCCCGCATCTTCCCAGTTTCCCCGGCCGTGTGAGTACAACGTCAAAATTCACCAACCGCCATGTTTCTTTCGTTCAACCTTCAACAACGTTCTACCCGATTTGACGCGGACCGCCCACGGACTTTCCCACCTACGAACTTCCCTCGACAAACTTCGTCTGATCACCGCTGAACTGTACCAGCTCAGAAGAATATCATCTACACTGAACTGTATACCAGCCAAGAGGCACATTATGCTCCAGCCGAGAAGAACACCGCTCACGCTGAACTGTAACTGTTAACACCGCCGGCCAAGAGGAGCGTCGCATGTCGCAGAACTTTGACAGTCACGAACTTTGCCCAAACAGAACTCTGCTTTACCAGTATTTTTTTTTCTTCTTTTTCTGCAGATAATCGATATTGTATTCGTCCCCATTTTATGTTAGCTAGACATTGTTATCTCACAGAAAAACATTGACAATCTATTTCAGTTCAACTGTTACCTTCATTTGTCCGTAATGTATTCACAATCTGATGTTACATGTTATCTTTCATATTGTGTTTAACAAACCTTACCTCATTAGTCAACACTCTTCTTCACGTACATTGTAATGTTATATCTGTCTTTTTATTAGATCTAGATATCCCAAGTATTGTTAAGGGGATTATTTCATGGACTTCACTATTGTTAATGCACACCTTGCAGATTTTTAGTATTTATACCATTCATTACGAAAAGTAGACAACAGGCTTTGATTTTTTTAGACATTGCATTTATTGTTTTTCCCAATTTTTAGCACATGATAGTTTGGTAAAAAGGAGAAAGAGAGAAATAAGAAGATAAAGAGAAATCACGCCACTGGGTTATGTAATGAGTTAGTGACGTCACTGCCTTGACTGTCAGGGATCCCATGATCCTCTTCGCTCTCTTCTATCATGGCTGTGATTGTGTGAGCATCATGGAATAAACGCCTCTTCCAATCAAGTTGCATCGGCTCCTATGATTCACTATCGCGTCCCCTTGTCAATGTTGGCGGTAACCAAGTAGTAAAGTATATAAACTCGGCACAAAAAGTTTGGAATATCAACTTTGGCTGATCATATTTCCGTTGTTTCTGCATCAATTTCAATGTGTTATATATCAATAGAAAGCGTGTTTCATTTACATGGTATCAAACTCTTTATGATCATAAATTCGTGGAACGAGCACCAGGGCTGCTTACGTCAGTGGGTCCCGAAAAAAAAGTGCCCAAATTTCCCTTCTTGTGTTTTTATTTATTTATTTATTCATCTTCAGACATGTGGGTAGCCCAATTCAACTTATTTGAAGTTGATTTCCAAGGGGGGCCACTACATAGATAACAAAAACGAAAACGTGTTACATTCAGTGAGACAACCAGAGGACAACAAACAATATATACAATAAACCGAAGCGTCATTACAGAGAACAGTTGTCGATGTCAACCAAAAACGTCAACGGTGGAGGTCAGAGGTCAATGTGCGGAGGAGTGTATCCTAGGACAGCTTTAAACTGCCGTAGAGTTGGTGCATGTCTAATGTCCGCCGAAAGTGTATTGTAATATGTTGCTCCTCTGTATGCAAATGTGCGGTGGCCGGCTGTGTTTGCGCCAACATTGATGCAGGAAGGTGCTGATGAGAGACTCAGAGGCACGATGCAACTCGATTCAAAGGGAGCTTTATTCACACACATGTGAAGTACAATTACGCCATGATGGAAGAGAGCGACCACGTGACCCTTAACACGGACGTCACTCAATAGTGACGTCATCACATAGTGGCGTGATTTATCTTCTTTTCCATTTCTTCTTCTTTCTGCCTTAAGATTCTGATTGAAACAGAATAAAATCTGACAATATTGTCTATTTTTAGTGATAAATCTGCAGAGCGGACATGAACTATAATAGTATTATCCATGAAATACCCCTCCCCCTGTTACAGAAATAGAAAATTTAGAACCGGTGAAGAGAAAGTAACATGACAATGTACGTGAAGGAAATCGTTGACTAATGAGGTAAGGTTTGTAGAACATGATGTAACAAATAACTTCAGATTGTGAATACATTACGTCAGAATATTGAAACAGTTGAATGAGATAAAGTGTCACTGTTACCGGAGAATTACAACGTCTAAATTAACGTAACATGGGTGAGAATATACAATAGTAATACTCAAAAAGGTTACTGATAAGGTATGGATCAGAGTTCTGTTTGGCTTGTGAGTTGTCCCAGTTCAGTGTAGGGCGACGCAATCTTGGTGTTTAGCGCTCTTCTTGGCAGACGAAAAGTCAGTGTTCACTGGTTGAGATGTTCCTACAGGCAGCTACAGTTCCATGAGTTGATGCTCCTCTTAGTAGATGACAGGTTACGGTTACGGGTAAAGTTCCGGTAGCAAAGTCCGTGGGCGGTCTCGGTCGAAGTCGGGTGAACCAGGAAAACATGGCGGATGTTGTTGTTGATGGACGCCGCAAACACTCGGTCGGGGGAACGGAAAAATAAGAGTTGCCGGATAAATAAGCCGAGGCTACTCCCTACCACGTCTATGAGTCCTCTGGGGGTTGTTCAGCGAAGCTACCTGCAACTTCTATTGAAACCTCTGTGGGTCTACAGCGAAGCTCTTTGCAACTTCTATTGAAACCTCTGTGGGTCTACAGCGAAGCTGCAACTTCTATTGAAACCTCTGTGGGTCTACAGCGAAGCTGGTGCAGGGATTAGGTGCAGACGGCACGGCGTAAAGTCCGACCGGGGTCTCCGCGAAGGAGGTGAAACGCCAGAACCCCTCCTACACAAGTGAGAACGTCCACCATTGTTGTAGCTACATCCTTTTGGTTACGATTGGCCCGTTCCCTCTATTGCGACTCCTCCAGGCACAAAGTTCGGGTTTCGACATGGGTATCGTTTCCCAGCCGCTGCCACCACGCCAACATTGATGCAGGAAGGTGCTGATGAGAGACTCAGAGGCACGATGCAACTCGATTCAAAGGGAGCTTTATTCACACACATGTGAAGTACAATTACGCCATGATGGAAGAGAGCGACCACGTGACCCTTAACACTGACGTCACTCAATAGTGACGTCATCACATAGTGGCGTTGTGTAATTAGGTTTATGGAGCAAAGATGCTTGTCTGGTGTTATGGCTGTGTAACAGGTGGTTGTGTACAAAGGTGCCGCCTCCACACCTCGATTCGCTCATCGAACAGCCCAAAGGGACACATATACTGTACTCAAATGTTAAAGATAAACTTGGATGTTCTGTATACCAAAGATTACGTGAAAAAAGGATAGATTGAACCCTTGACACCCGCACCCGTACCAACAGTATGATACAGTGTTGCACACAAGAAGGGAAATTTGGGCACTTTTTTTCGCGACCCACTGAGGTAAGCAGCCCTGGTGCTTGTTCCACGAATTTATGATCATAAAGAGTTTGATACCTATGAAAGAAAATCATACACGCTTTCTATTGATATATAACACATTGAAATTGATGCAGAAACAACGGAAATATGATCAGCCAAAGTTGATATTCCAAACTTTTTGTGCCGAGTTTAGTATATAGTAACCCTTCTAACTGACGAACTAACGTTAAAGTAGTCTAATACATTGTATCTAAAAAAAGCGCACCTAAAATACATCGAATACGCAGCCCGACTGCACATTTGTTTGACAGTTGGCGCGGCAGTATTTGGTTACATCACACTGAACTACCTGCCACGGCTACAAGCTTTGTTTGGTGCTACCACCTGTCATTCAAGACTTGGGTCTGTGTACGTCGGACCCATTGTGGGCAGTTTTCAATGGCACACCATTACTCTATTCCTCTTGCGTCGTGCTCTTTGTGCTTACATATATGCAGCATAGCTAAGTATGTTCATGGATACGCCTGTAACAACTGCAAAGATTTGGAAAGCACAACTGTTGTTGTTGAATACATAGATTTTAAATTGAATGAGACTTTGAACTCACGTTTATGTCAGCAGGTAGCTACCAAACATTGATGACGACCTCGAACAAGTTTTGAAGCTTCTCCCTGACTACTTCACTTTCCTTCTTCCTTCCACAAGAACAGGACTACGTTACGTCCTTCCAAAGAAGTTTAGTTGTCCTTTAAGTGTCTATTCTCTACTGTTGTCCACTCGGGAAAACTCGATGCGAGCGAGTCGGGATCAGGCCCGGGCTCAGGCCCCCGCCGCTCAACCACCCAACTGCGGGCCCCTCGTGTCAGTCTGCTTTTACACAATACGGCAGGTGCAACAATACCTGCCTCATGCAGGCCAGGTTACCATGACGTGCATACCTGCCGTGCCCAGATACCCAATCAAAGGCACACGGTGACAGCAACAACAGCGTCTGAGGTTTGTTTTCTGTGTAAACTACGGTGACGCGCATTATTAAAGTTTGGCCCTCGCCAATGACATAAGCACGACCTTACCTTCTGCATGTATTTAACAGAAACGTCTTGCAGCATCTACAGTCCTAACGGCTCACGACGATCTCTTCTTTGGCCATAAGGAACACCTATGTCAAGTCCATCTGGCTGTTGAAACAGGCCTTTGATTTTGAGTATATGTACATGTATTGTTGAAATGTCAATGTTTTAATTACGCATCGATAAGAAGAGATCGTCGTGAGACGTTAGGACTGTAGATGCTGCAAGACGTTTCTGTTAAAGAAGGTAAGGTCGTGCTTATGTCATTGGCGAGGGCCAAACTTTAATAATGCGCGTCACCGTATACGTAGTTTACACAGAAAACAAACCTCAGACGCTGTTGTTGCTGTCACTGTGTGCCTTTGATTGGGTATCTGGGCACGGCAGGTATGCACGTCATGGCAACCTGGCCTGCATGAGGCAGGTATTGTTGCACCTGACGTGTTGTGTAAAAGGTGGATCGACGCGCGGTGATTATAATGTCTCATATAACCGCCATCGACGCATCTGATAGCAATATTGAATAATTACTATTACTGTTAGCGAACGCCAAGGCTACGTGTTCGCTCATCTGTCTGCAATCCAGTAAACCCTATGGCTGATATCTAAAAATAAACCCCTAAACAAATGACAAGAGGAAGATGTCTGAGGCATCCACGGGCTACGGGCTCTCAAACATCGTGATAATGCACACATGTCTGACCAATCGGCGTGGAGAAATGGCTCATTAACTCACATATAGGTAACGATAAGAGACCATAGCAACTATCTGATAATAACGTAAACTGACGTAATGAGAATGACGTTCAAATAAATACATTTGTCTAAACCATGTTAAAAGCCATCGTATTCAACAGGCTCAAGTGCGCAGCACATAAAAACCGAAAACTGAACTTGACTCATGAAAACTGCCAAAAAAACACAGGTGGTTGCAAAGTTTTTAGGTGCCAAGTTGACCAAACAAAGTAACAGGACTTCTGATAAAATAGACAGACTACACATGAATATGGTGTAGCATAGTGACAGTATAGATGCCAAGTTGGCGAACAACAAATTTTCGTTGACGAAAATTAGTTTATAGACTTTGTAAAATCTCTCCGTCCGTCCTAAGACAATGCTATGACACAATATTGTACAATACGACACTAGACATATAAACAGGTCACATATAATAACGTTTTTATGTACAATATAATATCATTGCTTACCTTCGATGTGATGCAGTCAGAAGGATGTGATAACTTGAGCTGAGCTATACAACATCTGCGGTGCGTCGGTACAATGTGTCTTCGAGTAAATGTTGGTAAACGTCCACTCAAACGAAGCAATACACGTGTAGTAGTTAGTCCTGTTGGAAAGGTCCCGTTACTAGTCTTCTCTTGTCGTTTCCATGTACGAAACAGTCCTGGTTACTTCGTCCAACAACGGAATCCAACTATTCGCGAATCCGCTGGAATTTCTCGTCAGATAACACGAGAACTCTCGAAAAAGTGCACGCCGCTGTAAAGTCAGCCGGTCCGGGGCCGGAGTCCCGCCGAACTGCCCACAGCGCAGGGACTCAGCTATTTCACCTGTCTGTCACATGAGGCTGTTGTCATGGTGAGGAAGACTGTTGTTATAATACATGTCTGTCCTCAATGGTGATAAGCGTCCAGGTGGGCCGACTTGTTTGCACCAAACGGCAAAAATAACTTGTGGACTTCAAACCTCAAACATCACGAGATTGTCGGTAGTCTGTACAGAGGTCAAGGCAAATGCTCTCAAATTTTACCTTTTGATGATATTAGATAGATAAGATGTTGTCTCTTTTGGTGGCCTTTACCTCAATCATGAAGGTTTTAGACCTTTGTCTTTTCAAGTTGAATTACAAAATATGTATATATTTTATGACTTATATTCTGCTGATCTCCAGTCTACCCACATTCTATGGTTTGTTAATCCGCTGTGACAATGCCCATCTATCTGTGAGACTCTCAATTTCAACGCCTTGAATCAGCGTTTATGGTTCAGTTTTTGTCAGGTAAAAATTTTAATCAAACCCTGTGACGTGGCAAGTGAAGCCCACAGCATGACCAAATAAGGCTGGAGGTTCATGCGGGGTCAGCTGTCCTGTCAACGTCCGACGGGGCATGTCTGACGTCATAGTCAACACTAATACGTGCATCTGATAAGTTCTGGCTCTTGGGGAAAGTTCTAGAAATCGGCAACGTTTCCGCTGATAGTTTTACAGTGAAACGTGAGAAGAGACCAAGTAGTTTTTCTCGACTTGTTATTTTTCAGCATGTTTGCCATTAAAGTTCTAAATTCTTATAGCCAACTATTTTGTATACATTCTTCAAAAGAGACAATGGTCTCACGGGTCCTGCTTTCTGGTCCACGATGAAGGGCAAAATGTACTGGAAAAAACTTCATGGTACCTCGCCGGAGTGAATCCGGACGAAAGAAGAAGATATAATAAGTTACAAACACCTTGCAAAATTAATGCTTGTGGCAAAACATTGCTAGTAGCTGCAAATACTAATGCAAACGCCAGGTGTCCCCACTGAATATGTTAAGCAGACTTGATTGACTGCACCTCAGTTACCTTTGAACTATTGGACTATGCTATGTTAGCCATCTAGGAGGGGTGGTGCTGGTTTCCCAAACCAAATCAGAGAGCCAATACTAATAGATATTTAGAACGTTTCTGCTTAGACGTCTGTTTTACGTGTAACATTCCATGGTCTGAGAATTGTGACAGCAGAAACAATGACATGACAAGTGTTATAAAGCTAAGCATAGCTCTGATTGATCTTCAAGGCGAGAAAATGGCCTAAATTATCTCTAGTAGTAATCCACCGGCTGCTGCAGTGGTCTGGACACCCTGCAGCTGCAATCAGTCTTTCTACAACTCTCTCCACTTTGTCCTGTTCATTGTGAGCTTCCTTAGCTCCCGTAAATCTTACCTACCGGAAATTTAGTGTAGCCATCAAAAACCGCATTAACAGCCCCAGTCTGATCAACTTGCCTGATAAGGAATCAGCTACATTTACTTGGTCTGAAGTGGACTCTTGTATTGACTGAATGTTTTCACTTAACTAACAATAAAGAAGCAGCCAGAAGTAAACAAACGCCACACAAAATAAGTCTGCATTATATACATTGATTTATTCACAAACAAAAAGTCTTCCTGAAGCAAAAGTTGTGAATATTTTCTATCGCTAACTTGGTATATAACATCTCTTACAACTACACATCAACGCATTTACTGTTTGAAATAGTGTTAATAGAAATAGCAACATGCTACAAACGATACAATAGGTCACTCCCATAGGGAGCTTGAAGGGCTGGGCAATAGGTCCATCCCTTCCGACATACATATTTATGTATTGTCAGTCAAGCTTAACTACTACAATAGACTTTTCTGATACAAATAATTGGAGGAATGTGATTACAGCTTGGTCTAAAAAGACTTACTATAGTCCCGATATTCTTTTTTTTATAGCATAATTGATGTATTTAAAATTGTGAATCTGGTCTTTGTTATGAAAAAGGAAAAGTTGGCGCTAAGGATTCTGGTCAACTGCAGCCTCAGGGAAGAAGTAGAGCTTCTTGCGTAGAGTATGCGTCACTTCCGGTTGCTGCTTGTACTCTTGGTTTTGAGTTTTGAAGTATGCCACTTTGGCGTTTACCTTGGGAATGGAAGAATGGCATAGCTATTAGCTTTCTAAACCAGTCAGATTGTATGTTCATAATTGTGCTCAGATGGGGCCGCGGGACCATCTCGTGGAGTATGACATCAGTTAGAGATGCTGGGAACGTTTGGATGGAAAATGATCAATGAGAAAAGAGGGGGAAAGTAAGTATTAATGATAAAGCGGGTGCATCAAAACACATTTCTACACTTGCAATTATACGTGACAAACCTGCTGCAGATGTGGCCGGTGCGGTTGATGGAGGAGGTGGTGACTCAGTGGTCTCAGTTTCTCCATCTGATGCTTCTCTCCCGGCTTGTGAGTTGCTGCTTCCTTCATTAATGGGAGTGTCTGTTGCCGTAAAGCAAACAACCCAAAACTACGTGATACATGTTAACAGTTAGCACGTTTGCTGTAGCTCCTTACATTTTGCTGAGATGGTCTCATTTGGGTCAGGGATGTTCTACTCGGGACAACTTTTCTTCTGAGCGTTCAAGTTCCTCAAAGTATTGTCTAATAGCAGTAATGCCCTGACTGCACACTGCAGATAGTGGTTTAGTAAGTGGATTTCCATCGACATTTAGATGCGAAAGGTTAGTAAACTTTCCAACTTCCGAGGGTAACGTCTGTAGCCGGTTCGCGCTCAGGTTCAGACTTTCTAACTGTGTCAGTCTCCTCACTTCAGATGGCAGTGTATGCAGCTGACAGTAAGACAGATCCAAGTGTTTGAAGTTAGTGAGCTGCCAAACTTTCGTGGGTAACGTCTGTAGTGCGTTAGAGCGCAGGCACAGCCATTCTAACTGTGTCAGTCTGCACACTTCAGATGGGAGTGTAGTCAGCTGGCAGTGGGACAGATTTAAGTGTTTGACGTGAGTGAGCTGGCCGACTTCCGCGGCTAACGTCTGTAGTGGGTTAGAGCTCGGGTTCAGCCTTTCTAACTGTGTCAGTCTCCACACTACATGTGGGAGTGTGTGCAGCTGGCAGTTCGTCAGATCCAAGTGTTTGACGTTCGTGAGCTGCCCAACTTCTGGTGATAGCGTCTGTAGTGGGTTCCAGCTCATGTCCAGCCATTCTAACTGTGTCAGTCTCCAGACTTCAGGTGGGAGTGTGCCCAGCTGGCATTCGGACAGATCTAAGTGTTTGACGTTAATGAGTTGTCCAACTTCCCCGGGTAACGCCAGTAGTGGGTTATTGCGCAGGCACAGCCATTCTAACTGTGTCAGTCTCCACACTTCAGGTGGGAGTGTACACAGCTGGCAGTAGGACAGGTTCAAGTCCTTGACGTTAGTTAGTTGTCCGACTTCCGCGGGTAACGTCTGTAGTGGGTTACGGCTCATGTCCAGCCATTCTAACTGTGTCAGTCTCCACACTACCGGAGGAAATGTGGACATGTTTGTTCTCAATAGATTCAGTACCTGGATATTGGTGAGTCCGGACAGCCCATCCGGCAGGTGGATCCCGCTGTTCCAGCTAAGATCTAGTTCCTCCAGCTGGGGAAGTTTCAGTACTGTTGGTGGTACGGTGCCCAGTTCACAGAATCGTAGTCTCAACACTTTGATATTCTTTAGGATGTACAACTTATCAGGTAGGGAGATCAACTTATTCCGTCCTAGATCTAATAGCTGTAGGTTTGACAGTTTCAGCACTACTGGTGGTAGCGTGACCAGCTTACAGTTATCTAAGTGCAGGACCTTGAGATTGACGAGACTGGACATCTCCTCCGGCAGGGTGATGTTTTTGTTGTTACTGAAGATCAATGTTTGTAACTGCGGAAGTTTCATTACCACATCAGGAACTG
>NC_049992.1:1930909-1952742 GCF_000003815.2 Branchiostoma floridae | reverse complement strand
CACACTGTTCAAGATTCAACAATTTCAGATTGGTGAGTCTGATCAGCTCATTTGAGAGATCCATGTTCCTGTTGCGTGACAAATCTAAGGCCTCCAGGTCGTTCAATTCAAGAAGTTCACCTGGCAGCTTGTTCAGATTTGTGTTGGACAAGTCCAGAGTCGAAAGAGTTATTTTCCCCATTATGTCCCACTCCTTCGGCTTCACCATGTCTTTAAAGCTTGAGGGCGTAGCCATGGTGATTGTTTCTCGGGATTTCTGCGTGAAAAAAGTATTCTCCGTTTTAAAATATGCTTTGTCAAACAATAATATCCTCATGGATGATTTCCATAATAGTCGACAGTAACAAATATAGATATGACACTCCCATCATTAAACACAGCAGAGTGATAAGATGATAATGTTTACCTACATCTACCTTTATGTTAATCTACATCTAAGTTATCAATGCCATCTAATATCCTACTGTACAATTTGACTCTAATAAAGTTACTGAAAAGTTACTAATAAAGATTGCAGGAATTTAGGTCCCCGGAAAAACAACAACATTAAAAAAGCATGGAAAATCTAGTCAATGATGCTCGTGGCGATAAAGATACAATCAGTGGGCAAAAGAGAGGTTTCGAACAACACAACAGATACTTTACAGTTAACAACAACGACTGTAAAAAGAAGGATCTCACTCGCTCCACAGTATCATATCCCCTGTGTGATGTTCACCTTAACCTTTTTTTCATTTCACGTTTTACATATTTCCTTTGACATAAGAGGTAAAGTGGGAAAACAGCTGTTCATCTTGGACGCAAAGCGTACAACAAGGTGTAATTATGGGGTCAAAGTGCTACAAGTCTTGTTTCCCGTCGCGGTTCTGCATTGTGGGGCCCAGTGTGGGTATTTTGTGGTTTGCACACGTTACTCAATTCTTCTCATGTCATACCCTTCAGGGTGCTTGAATAAACCAAAGGAAAACGTTTCCACAAATCCATCACTAGAGCCATTTTAGGACTGTATTGGCCTAAGCTTATAAAAGATACTACCAAAAGACGATGTTAGTCCGACGGCAAGAACCGGTTAGTCCGCCTTAAACAGCAGAATGCGATAAAACAAAGCGTGCCTACGTATACTAAGTATAAGCATACTGCTATCATTCAGATTTTTAAAAATATACTGCTACGGGGAAATATTTTAACTCACGTTTATATCAGATAGAAAACAGTAACAGTTGGTGATGACCTTCCACAAGTGTTGACGTTTCTCCTTATACTGGACTTGTCGATTCCTTCTACCTCACATACGACCAAAATCTTCAATTATCGTCCTCTAGCCTTCGTTTTGAGGTCTTCTGTCCCCACCTAGCACTGTTCGGAATCGGGCGCGGGCCCAGGGCCCCGCCGCTCAACCACCCAACTGTGGGCCCCTCGCGTGAGTCTGCCTTTTACACACGTCAGGTGTAACAATACCTGCCTCAGGCCAGGTTGCCATGACGTGCATACCTGCCGTACCTACATACCCAATCAGCCCGTGCCTTCTTCTTCTCCTTCATGGTAGGGTATTGTTGCTCTCTCTCTCTCTCTTCTGCATCTTGCAGTCTGTGGCCAGGTAGGGCCTAGGTGTTTCTGCAGGTTGTCTCTCCAGCCCGTGCCGCCGAGTTCAAAAGCTACGGAACAGCAACAGCAGTGTCTGGGGTTTTCTGTGTAAACTACAGTGTAAATGCGGTGTTTGTTTTAACGGTTTTCTTTCCACGACGCACCCCCAGAAGGTCACCTATTAGCACAACAGTACGAAGGTTTTTCATATAGTAAGGTTCTTTTAGCACAACCAGAAAATAACTTACTTCCAACGTTTCGGTGTCTGTCAGACACCATCATCAGGGTGGAATGACGGGAACTACTTCTTGCTGCTACTTATAGCCGATGTAGGTGGCGTTGCAGCAGCAAGAATGCCATCCCAGACGTGGCTCAGCTTGTATCCCCCTTCGTCTCTGTTCATGACTGGCACTGATTTTCTGATCCAAACTGGATTAAAGAAGCCTACATTCACAAATAGGCGGACAGACCTGTCCTTGGTGCTGACTCACACTCACACATAGGTAGACAGGCCTGTCCTTGGCGCTGACTCTCATTCACACACAGGCGGACAGACCTGTCCTTGTGTGCAGTCGTACATTCACACATAGGTGGACAGACCTGTCCTTGGTGCTGACTCACATTCACACGTAGGCGGACAGACCTGTCCTTGGTGCTGACTCACATTCACACATAGACAGACAGTCAGACCTGTCCTTGGTGCTGACTCACAT
This sequence comes from Branchiostoma floridae, assembly GCF_000003815.2. Taxonomy (NCBI): domain Eukaryota; kingdom Metazoa; phylum Chordata; class Leptocardii; order Amphioxiformes; family Branchiostomatidae; genus Branchiostoma; species Branchiostoma floridae. The sequence continues at coordinate 1,950,445 of NC_049992.1, read as the reverse complement.
TCACACATAGGCAGACGGACCTGTCCTTGGTGCTGACTCACATTCATACATAGGCGGACAGACCTCTCTTTGGTGCTGACTCATATTCACACACGGGCGGACAGACCTGTCCTTGGTGCTGACTCACATTCACACATAAACGGACAGACCTGTCCTAGGTGCTGACTCACATTCACACATAGGCAGACAGACCTGTCCTTGGTGCTGACTCACATTCACACATAGGCAGACGGACCTGTCCTTGGTGCTGATCCACATTCACACATAGGCGGACAGACCTGTCCTTGGTGCTGACTCACATTCACACATAGGCAGACAGACCTGTCCTTGGTGCTGACTCACATTCACACACAGGCGGACAGACCTCTCTTTGGTGCTGACTCACATTCACACATAGGCAGACAGACCTGTCCTTGGTGCTGACTCACATTCACACATAGGCAGACAGACCTGTCCTTGGTGCTGACTCACATTCACACATAGGCAGACAGACCTGTCCTTGGGGCTGACTCACATTCACACATAGGCGGACAGACCTTTCTTTGGGGTGGAATCACATTCACACATAGGCAGACAGACTGTCCTTGGTGCTGACTCACATTCATACATAGGGCGGACAGACCTCTCTTTGGTGCTGACTCACATTCACACATAGGCAGACAGACCTGTCTTTGGTGCTGACTCACATTCACACACAGGCGGACAGACCTCTCTTTGGTGCTGACTCACATTCACACATAGGCAGACAGACCTGTCCTTGGTGCTGACTCACATTCACACATAGGCAGACAGACCTGTCCTTGGTGCTGACTCACATTCACACATAGGCAGACAGACCTGTCCTTGGTGCTGACTCACATTCATACATAGGCGGACAGACCTCTCTTTGGTGCTGACTCACATTCACACATAGGCAGTCAGACCTGTCCTTGGTGCTGACTCACATTCACACACAGGCAGACAGACCTGTCCTTGGTGCTGACTCACATTCAAAACTATTCTACGTGGTGAAATGAAGGATTAAGAAGTAAACAAGTGCTGCTCAAAACTGGAATGAACATTTATTTATTTATTTTCAGAGGCATAGCAGTTCTTCGTCTCAAAAAAATGAGACGTGTCACATTTTCCCCACAGCTCTTCTCTTTACTGTTGGAAAATGGTCCAAGAAAATACAACAACATGCTGTACCAATTTACAACTCCCATAGGAAGTTTTATATATTAGTCAAATGGGGTCTCAGTAAATCCTTCCTGATTCTGCTCCGGTTGAAACTCGCTTGAACTCTCTCACTTCAGTGCTGACCTAGAACGACAATGGTGGCATATATTGTAAGTGATCACGGCTTTGCTGAAAGTGCGTTCAAGTACTAAGGTTGCGGCAGTTGAATAAGTAACCAGCAGACCTAACATTAGGCAAAACATATAGTGTCATATAAGTTAGAAAAGCCATGGTTGCTATCTTCTATTATATACGTTCTAATCGTTATAACAAAATGTTGATTTTTTTTTGTTGTGAAGATGTCCGCCGTACGTCAGCCGTTTAAACTGTACGGATGCAGCTTTCTTGTTCGTTTTTCTATTGCATTGTGTAAATCGTCTTTGGTCAGTCTTTCTGATTCAGGGCGTCTGTCCATTCTCAGAAAGTAATACACTCAAGAAGGGCATTTTCATAGCAGTTTCATATATTACTCACATCAAGAGTTGTTGCCAGGCTTTAGGGTCCCCGTGAGTTGTTACTGCATAACGGTCGGCCCAGTTGTCTCAGTCGGGTCTGTAGACAAAAAGTGAAAATAATGTAGTGGCGACATCAAGCTCTGCACAACTCTCTAAGGAACAATATCGTTGTGGCTTGAATTTATAATACAGGCTAACGACCTGGGAAAATGCAAGTCTTGAATTGATTTTGTAAGCAGCAAACAAAGGATAAAACTATTTGGAGAAGCTAGTTCTGAAACAAAAAAATTCCTTCCATAAGATTTCATTACGTAATCAAAACAACTTACCAGAGCGATTACTGCATCACCGTGTCCACTGCTGCCCCTTGACCTCTACAGATCTGCAGCTCCAGCCGGGATGCCGCAGGCCTGCAGGAAGGTGCGGTGGGATTCCTCCCAGTACCGGGACTCCACCAGCTCCCGCTTAAACCGGGCAGCTTTGTCGAACTCCGAGTCACTGTGGTTGAGTATGTCCACGATTCTGTCTGCCCATCTCTTCACGTCGTCGGCTAGGTAAGAGTCGTTCACGCTGGTCTCCACGATGACGTGCCTGTGCTCTGCACTGAGCTTCCCCTGTTTGATCAGATCGAGGATCATCTCTGCCAGGCCGGTCTGGTTGGAGATAAGGACGGGGATGCCCGCCGCGATGGCCTCCAGGCCGACCAGTCCGAACGGCTCGGAGCGGGACGGCATCAGGACCAGGTGGGCTTTCATCATGTCGTCCCTGATATCCTCCTGTGTTCCATACGGCAGGAGGGTGGGGTTCAGATCGGGGCTCTTCAGGTTGTCTTCCAGGATCTTCAGGCTCATCTCCCAATCATCCTCACTGATGCCGCGCACGCGCAACCGGACGTTCTTGATCACCTTCACCACATCCCTCATGGACTGTGCTACGAGGTCATGACCTTTCAGCTTCTCCACCTTCCTCACCCTGCCGATGCACAGGACGACCTTCTGTTCCCCTCCAGGTCTGACAGTGGCGTCGAGGAAAATCTTTGATGGCTTCGGGAGGAAGATGTAGTGATTATTCGGTTTCTTCTCCCCCTTGTACATTGTGTCGAAGTGGCCGTAGATCCGCTTGCCCACTGAGAAAGCTGCTTTTGCATTATCACATTTATCAAGCATGTCCTTCTCTTTCTCCCATGCTTTCATTGCCTTCCGACCTCCCTTGTAGTACTCTGTATCCTCGGGTAGGACGTGGTTGAACGTCATGAGGTCTGCCTGTGGATACCGCTGTTCCCAGATGTTTCGTGCCGCCGTATCTGTGATATCAGCGTGGCCGATGATGCAGGTGATGTCCTGAGGGAGGTCTGGGTAGTGGACGCTGTGGTAGAAAGTCAGCCAGTCTAAAGTTGGCTCGGTCTTCTTACCTAGCAGATCTGGCCCTATCAGCTGGACGCCGTCTCTGGCTGCTGCCTCCTGGTCTCGTTTCGGCACACGCAAGGCTGTGCAGTACACGACTGCATTGGCCTTGGCCAGGATTTGGCCCACCTGGCAGTTGATGGTAGAAATTCCTCCCTTGGAAGTCCCATACTCGTCGTTGAGCAACAAGATCCGTACTGCATAACCTTTAGAAAATAAAAGCAAAGACGGTATTGAAGAATGACAATGTAATGATACATACTTGGGACCATTGCTTTTTCGGCTTCACGTAGCCTCCAAAGCGGGCTCCCTGGGCCCTTTTGCTGACAAATGTCTTTTGCACTACTGGCTACACAAACGACCCAGTCATATAACGTTATATGGACTCCGTCGGTCAATATTGACCATGGTAGAATCCTAATTGATATCAGCCCTACAGCGTCGACTGTGGCTAAACAGTCCTATACGAGAAGGACAGTATCTGCCACATAGGGCACATCAGCCTGACTAAGGTCTGTTCGCAGGATCGGCTTTTCTTCTGCCATGCGCATCAGTCTGGCTTCTCCTCATTTTAGCTGCCTGGATTGTGTGCATCTCCAGCTGGATCTGACATGTGTTGGTAATCGACTCAGTACAAAAGGAATTGATAAGCAAATAGTGTATTATAAGCCAAAAAGGCCCCAATAGCCTGCAAAGGAGGCTAGACTTCGCTGTTGGAACCAACACTAAAACACTGTTATAAGGCAGGGGTGTCCTAACGTGAGACGTTCCCTAACTAAACACAAAATTTGACTGATCTCATAATTCATAACATCTCTAACGAACTATGTTGATGCGATGCGCGATATGCCATGTTGTCTTCACACACAGAAAACACGGTGCCACCTTTTTTAACATATAGGATGACTATGTATAAAACTGCTATTTTGATCTTTTGACTGCGGCCCAGGTTGTGACACTGGATTATCGAATTTTTGGGTATGATAATGATCTCTAATGTGATCCGTCGGCTACCATGAAAGAGGGAACTTTCATGCACATAGCGATGGGCAGAACAGCACCTCATACCACTTCAACCAAAACTATTAACTGTTCTGGTTCTTAACGGTCTTTTGGGTGTCTTGCTGGTCTCGCGGCTGAACAGAAGTATGCTGTCTGTACAATAGATTAATTCTTCTGTGACCTAACCGGTACCGAATTTCAATGCTATGCAAACTAGAATTAAGACTCCCGCCTCGATTTTAATAAGTATAATTTGGCTACCCACCTCCTGACGGCACTGAAACTTCGGGGCAAAGACTCGATGAACTTTGGCGTCCCCTCCAACGCTGGTTGCTTCCTGTAACAGATCAGTAGTTAAGTTAACGTTACCACGAAATAGGAGAGATAATGTTGATAGATTGTGAGAACTTATGAATATATACCTATTTCATTAGAGCGATAATGTAGGTCATATTGGGATCAAATAACAACAGGTCTTAGTACGTTTGACATTGAAGCCCCAAATCTAATGTTGTCAGAGTTACGTTCATAATAACAAAGAATCAGCGACCAACATCTGATGACTATTTTGATACTTGGTCTGTTTCTCATGAGTTGCTGTTTTGCCTGTCTGTAGTTTATGAAGTCTTTAAAATGTGATAAATATGCCACATACCGGAAAGCCTGCTTGGTCTGTAGACTAGGTCTGCTGAAGTTGATGCAGTCCTCTTGACTCTGGGACATCTGACGTCACGGCCGTCATCTGCAGTCCGGTCCCTCAGGTCGTACTGGTGCGGGTTGTCCAGTCTTGCCTTGATGCAGTGCGCACAGGTGACGTGGAGGGAGTACAGCACACCTGGCCACTCCTGCAGCAGCTGGACCAGCACCTCCAGCAGTAGGTGGACCACGCCCCACATCTCACCTGCTTGGGCAAGCCTGCCTCTGGTTGCCATGGTGATGTAAGTGTCGTCTGCAGCTGGTTTGGAACATACCAGTACGGGATAGTCCTGTCTGTAGGCCATGGCCCCGTCTTTCCAGTCTGTTCTGTCCTGTACAAGTGGATGGATCCCAACACTGAACCTCTGAAACAGTCCCCGGGGACAGAATCCTCTGATGTCACACATCAGCTGTAGCTGTTCCTGTTCCTCTGGTACGTCTTCTGGCCAGACACTCATCAACTCATCCGGCATTTGCTTGTACAGGTACCAAGGTATTCTGTACTGACATATATGTTTTGAAGGGTCTGTTTTGTCCTCAGCTCTTACCTCAAAGCAAAGGCCAAAACGTTGCATCAGAGCTGTAACAATGTCAGGAGCGACATTTGGTGGTAACATACATGTCAGTACATCCTTCCGGATCAGTCCACAGTCGCGCAGATCCTGTTCAAACCCTTCCAACTGTACACTAGTATAGTTAGCATACTGTAGTCTGGGTGTTGAGAAAAGTGCTTTGGTGTCGTGATGGAACATATCTTTGAAGATTTCAATCAAGGCAGGAGGATCATGGAAAACAAGTTCCTTGAGTTCAGGTATGTCCTTGTACCTGAGGACAGTTCCCACCGGCTGCAGTAGGTAAGATAGAACTGCCTCCAGTCTGTCTGCCGTGAGACCAGCCAGCTGTCCTTGCCGTAAACAGTCTTCCCACGTCATCCAATTTGGCTTCTTGTTATCATTGTCGCCTCTAGTAACGACCCAGGAACGACGTTTATTTCTTCCTTCGCCACGTAGCTTGTGTATCTGCTGTTCAAAATCCAACCATGTCCGCGGTAAAATCATTCGAAGCATTGGAAACAGTGATGTATCATTTGCTGTGTCCAGTATGTGCCTCCTTAATGTATCCAACCCAGATGTTGGTTCTGCCGAACTGACGCAGCACACACCTGTAAGCCGCAGCGGGCACCTCATCAAGATCAGGAGCTCGTCACTGCGTTCATAATACTGCCTTGCTTTTTCCTGATCGGTCTCTCCTCTGGCCGCCTCTGTCATTTTCGCCAATTTGTTCATTTGCTGCTGTATGGTACATTTCCACTTGCTGTATTGTTGTGTGAGCCTTTCTTGGATATCCCTGGTTTTCTCCTGTAGTTCTAGTATGTCGTTGCACATGTCCGTCTTGCTACCCACTATTGTAACCACCGCCCCCGGCACTCGGGCGATCAGTGTGTCCAGCCAAAACCCTACGGTTTCTGTGTATGTCTGCTCTGTGCAGTTGTACATGTGGAGGTCCACTGTCAACAAATTCAATGCATTTTGTGTCAAGAAGAACTGATGAGTAAGATGGTACACATCATGGCCACCAAAGTCGTACACTTCAAACGTGATGTTGTCATCAGGTGCCCACTGAGTTATCTCTAGACAATGTGTGCGGTCCTGTTTTTTGGTCAGGGTGGACTTACCACTTTGTAGCGTTTGTACAAGGCTAGTTTTTCCCGACAATTCCTTTCCCAATACAACAACTTTCAGACGAGAGCTCATTTTTTCTTCTGAGCGTTCAAGTTCCTCAAAGTATTGTCTAATAGCAGTGATCCCCTGACTGCAAACTGCAGATGGTGGTTTTATGAGTGGATTTCCCTTAACGTCAATGTGACATAGGATATCAAGCTGTCCAACTTCGTCAGATAATATCTGTAGTTGGTTAAAGCTGACGTCCAGCCGTTCTAACTGTGCCAGTCTCCCCACTTGAGGTGGGAGTGTGCGCAGCTGGCACTTTTGTAGGTCCAGCCATTCTAACTGTGTCAGTCTCCCCACTTCAGGTGGGAGGGTGCGCAGATTGCAGTAAGACAGATCCAAGTGTTTGACGTTAGTGAGCTGTCCAACTTCCGCAGGTAATGTCTGTATTGGGTTAGAGCTCAGGTCCAGAGATTCTAACTGTGTCAGTGTCCACAATACAGGTTGGAGTGTGTGCAGCTCGCAGTTGTACAGTTTCAAGTGTTTGATGCTGGTGAGCATCGCAACGTCCGCAGGTAACGTCTGTAGTGGGTTATAGCTCAGGGTCAGGTATTCTAACTTTGTTAATCTTCCCACTTCAGGTGGGAGTGTGTGCAACTGGCAGTGGGACAGATTCAGGTGTTTGACATCAATGAGCTGTCCGATTTCGGCGGGTAATAACGTCTGTAGTGGGTTAGAGCTCAGATCCAGCCATTCTAACTGTGTCAGTTTCCCCACTTCAGGTGGCAAAATGCGCAGTTCGCAACAGTCCAGGTACAATCGATTTATGTTAGTGAGCTGTCCAACATCCGCGGGTAACGTCTGTAGTGGGTTAAAGCTCAGGTTCAGCCATTCTAACTGTGTCAGTCTCCACACTTCAGGTGGGAGTGTGTGCAGCTGGCAGTTGTACAGATCCAAGTGTTTGAGGTTAGTGAGCTGTCGAACTTCCGCGGCTAACGTCTGTAGTGGGTTAGCTCTCAGGTCCAGCCATTCTAACTGTGTCAGTCTCCACACTTCAGGTGGGAGTGTGTGTAGCTGGCATTCGTACAGATCCAGGTCTATGACGTTACTGAGCTGTCCTATTTCCGTTGGTAACGTCTGTATTGGATTAGAGCTCATGTCCAGACATTCTAAATGTACCAGTCTTTTTACTTCAGGTGGGAGTGCGCGCAGCTTGCAGTTGCGCAGATTCAAGTGTTTGAAGTTAGTGAGCTGTCCGACTTCTGCGGGTAACGATTGCAGTGGGTTATGCATCAGGCTCAGCCATTCTAACTGTGTCAGTCTCCACATTTCGGCAGGGAGTGTGCGCATCTCACACCCAGACAGATCCAAGTGTTTTATGTTAGCGAGCTGCTCAATTTCTGCGGACAATGTCTGTAGTGGGTTAGAGCTCAGGTCCAGCCGTTGTAAATGTGTCAGTCTCCATACTACATGAGGAACTGTGTCCATGTCTGTTTGCTCTAATTTCAGTACCCGGATGTTGGCGAGTCCGGACAGCTCATCCGGCAGGTGGATCCTGCTGTTCCCACTGAGGACCAGTTCCTCCAGCTGGGTGAGTTTCAGTACTGCCGGGGGAACGGTGTCCAATTTACAGTCACGTAGTCTCAACACTTTGATATTCTTTAGTTTGTACAACTCATCTGGCAGGGATATCTGCTCGTTTCTATCTAGATCTAGCTTCTGTAGGTTCAGTAGTTTCAGCACTACTGGTGGTAGTGTGTCTAGATTGCAGTCGTCTATGTGCAAGGCCGTGAGGTTGGTGAGACTGGACATCTCATCCGGCAGGGAAATGTTCTCGTTCTGACTAAGGATCAGTGTTTCTAACTGTAAAAGTTTCATCACCACAGCGGGTACCGTTCGAAGGTTGCATTTATGTAAACACAACAGTTTTAGGTTAGTCAGTTTGACCAGCTCATCGGAGAGATCAATGTTCTCGTTATCCGACAGATCTAATGCCTCTAACTCCTTTAATTCCAAAAGTCCGTCGGGTAGTTTAGTCAACTTTTCATCAGATAAGTTCAGTGTTGAGAGAGTTATTTTCCCCATTATGGACCATTTGTAAGGCTCCACCTTGTCTTTAAAACTTGACGGCGTAGCCATGATGATCTTTCCAGAATTATCTGCGAGAAAAATACATCATTAGCCTTGTCTGACTTGTCCAATAGTTGCGTTTATAATACATTATCTCCTACACAGGAATATCTACAGCCTTTGTAACGTTAGATTCATAATTTTATGTTGCTTCATTGATTATTCAAATACGGCTGTAATTAGCGTCAACATTTTTATGAGATGGTCTTCAGAACAAAAAAAAATGCACAAATTGTATGTGAAGAAGACCTTTCGTTTGGCAGCATCTGATGTTCTGTCATAAGTTATGATAAAGAAATCAGTGCTTCGCTATGAGAACAGGTCGTTTTGGTAATTTCAAAACCCATTACTTATGTATCCAATTGCAACCTTTTGTAATATGCACACCAATATGGCTTTCGGAAAAACAATTCAACTTATATACACCTTCTTCAACTCTAAGATAAAATAACGAGTCATCCCTGGAAAATAAAGTATCATAATGATTGTAATATTCCTTGATTTGTCTAAACCGTACGCGTTTGACACAGTTGACCATAGCATACTACTTGACAGATTCAACTCACATGGATTTAAAGCCATACTGTACTCCAGAGAAGAGCGTTATTTTCTAAAAGAACACATTTTTATTAACACAAAATCGACAACGTTTGTAAAAATTCATCACAGATGAAGAAATGAATCAACCATTTATAATCCAGTAATCTGAGTATTGCCCCTTCATCATGCAGACCCATCGGGTGTGATGCATGATGGGAATAATGCCTTAACTATTGGTTCCTATGGGATAATTGCTGAAGTTCCAGGTCAATATTTGGGTCGAATAGATAGAAGAATTAAGTTGCTAAGGATGAAAATTGATGAAATACTATTCACACACACGCTACAAACACTGTTTTGAAGATCGGACCTAGATTTTCTAAGAGCTCCCCATTTTATGAAGGCATTGGGAAAACGATTAACGAAGATGTTTGACTGACCCATAAAAGGAGCGGCCACTCAACGTCATAGTCTATTGGACGTTCCTTCACTTACAGCCCTTTTTTTACCAGAACAAGTGGGAAATAAAGTTATGAAACACATTGCAAAGTACTTTTTAACGTCAACCAAATATTACTGAGCTCACCAGTTGATGTTTGTCCAATGGTTGTTCGCAATATAAGTTACAGCTGGTTGTTATTTATATAAAAGGCACCCGGGGGGTTAATTAAGGGTTAATGACCCACCCCGAGATGTACATGGTGTCATAACGCCTGCTCCTTTGCTATAACCACCGAATAAAACCACCGAGTGAGCGAAACTTGCAAACTCCTGTATGACGCATAGATCCCTTGGTACTATACTTGTGAATTCCTTTGAAGAATTTTTGAAAATTTATTTCTCTACATTTTTATGGAGATTACAATTGCATTTTGAAACCAAAATTTCCATAGAAAATATTCAAAACATTGCAGTCTTTGGCTTTTTAGAACAACAAAACTCATTACCAATGTTAACAGAAGGAGTCATTCCCCCCTTGCAATCTGTCCTTATTCCCTCTGCTCTGGCATATGTTTCTTTCCTTTGGATTGGTCAATGCCTGCATATCCGTTACTTTCTTGTGTGTATCGCTTCTCTGATTGGTCAGAATGATTCAAATCGACACCGGTGTCGATTCATTCTGACCATTCAGAAGGAGCGAACACACCGGCCTGACCGGAATTTATGTGTTACGGCGTCATAACCAACGTGGAATGGGGCCTTCTGATTGGTCCGCAGCGCCTGGCTATATGATAACGCTTTATAATGCAACTGCTCCCTTGTCCAGTTTCATTGTCAAGTGGCCGATACAATTACGTTTTGGGATTCAGAAAAATATTACCAGCAGAACCGGAACACTCTCCTCTGGAGTACGCTTTAAAGGACAAATCTATTTATGTGAAGTAAGAGCTTTGTTTAGGGGCCCCTCCACGTTCATTTGTTATTTTTGCTTAGCTTTGATTATGTATACTATCTTTCATATTCAATACTTGTTTTTTGTAGATGTGCAAATCAAATAAAGACAGAAAAGGGAGAACATCAAGGCTCCACTGCATTCTATATATTGCCATTTGACTTTCAACTGTTTCAGCATTTCATGTTTCATATACATGTACATGTATTTCTTTTTAATAAATGGTAGATGGTTTGAATCATTTATCAATCGAACCACGCTGGTAGCTATAGGGGTAATCAAGGGTTAAAAGTGCTGCCAGGTTGGGTCTCGTCGTGCCAGTGTTTACAGTGGGGGCCATTACGGTAGGTAATTTTCGGCTGGTACACTGAACTCAATTCTTGCCTTGTCATACGTGCTTGAAAGCAGTAAAACAAAGTACATCCATAGATACACAACTTGACCCTTTACCGTTTACAGATTTACAAAGCCCGAACACAATACTAACTGACATTTGGATGCTACGCTAGTCTATAAAATGAGATTACTGATAGAAAGTGTTTGAACTCACGTTTATGTTAGCAGGTAGAAAACCAAACGTTGGTGACGACCTTAAACGAGTCTTGAAGCTCCCCCTCTAACTACTTCACTTCCCTTCTTCCTCCTACAAGGATAGGACTGCGTCACGTTCTTCCAAAGAAGTTCAGTTGTCCTTCTAGTGTCTATTTTAGTGTGGTCCACTTGGAAAAAAACTTGATGCAAGAGAGCCCAGTCGGGCCCGGGCCCAGGGCCCCGCCGCTCCACCACCCAACTGCGGGCCCCACGCGTGAGTCCCACCTTTACACAATACGTCAGGTGTAAAAATACCTGCCTCAGGCCAGGTTGCCATGACGTGCATACCTGCCGTGCCTACATACCCAATCAGCGTGTGCCACCGACTTCAGAGGCCATGGAAAAGCAACAACAGCGTCTGGGGTTTGTTTTCTGTGTAAACTATGGTGACGCGCGTCGGGTTTCGGCGCTTTCCCAGAAGGGCACCTAGTAGTGGAACACTATAGAAATTTTGTTTACACCACAATGCAAGCAATATGCATATGCATGTATCCGGTCTTCATTCTTTTATAACAGTACTAGTGTCTCATGTGATCGGTTTTAAGTCTCTAAACAGACCCTACGGTGCCCTAGAGATCATACTTCTGCCGGCTATACTCCTTGGCCAGCTTTGACACTATCTCTAAGGTACCGCTGCTTGGGGACTATGTGATGTAACGTTACTTTTTATTGTCCAATATCTGCTTAACAATGCCAGTTGTAGCTGCGGTAGGGAGTTCACACTGTTATTTAATACATGCTTAATGTGATTGATTTTTGGTAGGTGTACAAAGTGATACCTATATAGGTTTTTGGGACTAAACCTTGAAATTCAAGCTTGCATACCTGATATTGCCATATCGTAAGTTTAATAGGCAAGAAAATATGAACATCACATAAACTTGCATAGATCTATGATACCTTTTTTTCTTTAATGTTGCGTTTTAAAAGTATTTGTCTTACTTTTTGATGATTATGAAAGTCAGAAAGATATGTTGGACGTGAAATGTAACCTAGCGGTATTGTATAGAACTGCAATAATCACTCGGTAATCTCCGGAAGTCTGCGTTCGGACCGACCCCCTGACGAAAGCACTTCGGCAATGTTCGGCACACTTCGGTCTCTCCTAACCACCGCAGTGTCCAAGATGGCGGCAGGAAAGAAACTCACGAAGGAAGAAGAACTTCTACTCCAGGATTTCAGCCGAAATGTGACCACCAAGTCCTCGGCACTATTCTACGGGAATGCCTTCATCGTTTCTGCCATCCCGATATGTAAGTAGTTGGGAAAAAGACGCCGAGTTGTGCTAAAATTGGGTGCGAAGTTTGTTAGCGTTGCATACGTGGCAGCATGTGTGCCCCCCTCCCCTTATGTGTCGAACGCAAACAAGTAGTTTTCTAGGGCCAGTTTCGACGTAGTTTATGTAGAATCCGCATTTTTTTTAGCCTATAAGTGATTATCACTGTCGTTCATGTACTGGAATTATTCTGAATACTCTGGAGCATTAGATCGATGTTCATTAGTAAGCCAGCTGTAACGGGCCCGTTAAGTAGTGAATAAAATTTATTTCACAAATCGGCCGCTAAGCGTATGTTTGTTTCAAAGAAATCCCTTCGATAATTTCCGTTACCATGTTGAGAATAAGTTGCTAAGAATGATTAACGACATGTGGCTAGAAATTTCAATGAGTAACTTGCTGGGAAAAAAGTATGATAAAGTTGCTAAATATTCAAGTATGAGTCTATGACACAACCCACGCCGGTACAGGTACTAAAAAAATCTGCTCTAAAGATTGACCTCTGGTTAAGGAGTTATTTTGATGTTACCAAAACATATTGTGCTGTGAATTTATATAGTACATGTTAGTGAGTTAACTGGAGGGCCCCTATTTGCATCTGTATATTGACCTGAATTTGACCGTCAAAGAAAAGGGTAAAAATGCAAAGACGCAACCTCTGCTTGGAGAATAGGAATGCACCAGTGCTGTAGAAAATGGTCCTTCACTGTTGTGTGACAACAGATAAAGAAGAAGTTGGGTACTCACCACCACACAACTGTAGGATGGCAGACAGGAAGTAGCGGCCCTACTCTTGAGGAGCTAGGCTCTCTGTTCCAAACACAACACCTAGCAACCACCCCCTCCTCCACACTAGGAGTACCCTTACCACCTCAAGCCTCAAGCTAGAAATCTAGTTCATGTGAATTAGAGACGACCCCCCCCCCCCCCCCCCCCAAAAAAAAAAAAAAAACATGTCAGAGTTATATGTTCTTATTCCCAGGGCTGTAACATGCGACTGTTCTTGTTCCCAGGGCTGTACTGGCGCATCCACCAGATGGACCTGTTCCAGTCCGCGGTCGTGTTCGGGGTCATGACCCTGGTCTGCACCTGGCTCATCGCCTTCGCCTACAAGAACGTCAAGTTCGTCCTCAAGCACAAGTAAGTACACATGAATGACAAAACATAAGATTCTCTGTCTGACACAAAATGACTTACCTCAAGCACGAGTAAGATGCCTGAGAATAGCCATCTTAACCTTAAATTGGTAAAAATGTAGACTGAGTGGTATATAGGGCCAATTCCTGGCCTGGTCAGAAAGGTAGGCAGGCAAAATTTTTAGACATAAATTCGGGTACGTTATTTAGAGGTAGAAGGGGAAAGGAGACTTTGAAGTTTGCTATTGAAACAATACTGCAGTATAGTACATGTGTAGGAAGCTGGTGAATTTTTCAACACAGCTTACATGTAAATAACATGTATCACTCATATCTTCAAAACTGTCATTATAGATTTAAACAGGGAACACTTGCTGCTGGAAATACATTTAACTTGACAAAGACATGAGATGTTAAGAAATGGTTAAGTTCTTAATCTTAAGTCCTGCATCTTTCCCCAGGGTTGCCCTCCAGCGTGAGGATGCCGTCTCCAGGGAGGTGATGAAGAAACTGTCGGACGCAGACTCCAAGAAGATGTCTCGCAAGGAGAAGGATGAAAGGTGACTTGAAGTACCTCACAATAAGTAACCTTCAAGTACACACTCACTATCCATGGTTAGATTATACTGCTGCTGGGATCCCTGACGCAGGGGTAGGCAGCAGTCGGCTAGTCTTCACACTCCGCTTCCATGTTGGATATTGTCATATTATCAGAACAAACGTTCTTCAAATGTTTTTCATGGCAGAACCTACTTTGGCCGAGAAAAATGAGCAGAAACAACTGAAACAGCAAACCTCTCCAGGGATAAACAAGTCCACTAGCCCTATTGTCCCGGGCAAGTGAAAGTGATGGTTGGGCAAGTGCATGTCCTACCCCACTTGCCCGACGGGCAAGTAAGATTTTTCAATGAGTGAGATTTTTTTATACTTGCCGCTTTTCAGTCATGGCATCAAGCATTGGTCAACAAAGAAAAATAGAGCCAATAACAAGAATTCCATCGATGAAAGTAAAAATACATGTCATTTATTAAATTTTGGGCAAGTGGAAAGTTGGTTCGGGCAAGTAAATTTTCTATGTACTTGCCCGATAGGACAAGTGAATTTTAAAAAACTTGTCCAACCCTGCTCTCAAGCTAATTGATATTCTACTCATACTATAACACATTTGAAGAGGTGTTTGACTGTAGAAACATGATACAAATTCCTGTTAATTTACACATTCAAAATGGCCAATGTTCAATACAGTTTAGTGAGCCTTGAGTTCTGGTACGCCTATGTGACACATAGTCTGTGTCACGGTCATCAAGACTAGCCAAAAGTGTATCATCAACAAGAGCCCTGGTTAAGTGTGAGATCTTGCAGAGAAAACGTTAACCTTTTTCTCCATATTTCTCCTCCAGGATCCTGTGGAAGAAGAACGAGGTAGCTGACTACGAGGCCACGACCTTCTCCATCTTCTACAACAACGCGCTCTTCCTGTTCCTGGTCATCGTCGCCTCCTTCTTCATCCTGCGATCGCTCAACCCCACCGTGTATCCTTCAGATAATATGTGTAACAATAGTTGCTCAACCCCTTCAGAGTACTTACCTAGTCTTTTGTATGGAATTTTAGTGCCCTATATTTAGTATGAAGCTCAGAAGACATTTTGACATGTTGCAGCTTGTTTAACTTTGGCATGTATAGTCAAAAATTTTCATTTATAGCATCTTGTAGTTGTACTGAGGGTGCTGTACAACTAGTATTGTCACCCAATTGTTAAATTTCAACTTGAAAGACCAAGATTTTTTTTAGGGTGGACCAAGCAAAAATCAGTGCTTGTGTGATATCCGCAGTTTGGTCAGTTTGCAGCATGATAGAAAGAGTTTTCATTTAAAATTTTGTTGTGTAAGCAGTTAGTGTAACACTAAAGGTAGTTGTAGTGATGTAATGTATATCTTAACTAATGTGTGTTTTTATATGATCTTCTGTGTTCCTTAACTCTCTCCACAGTAACTATGTGCTGTCTGTGGGCCTGGCTGGTGGACTGCTGGCACTCTTCTCAACTGGCTCACAATAAAAAGGACAAAAAAACACCATGTATTAACATCCTCTTTCAACAGCTCAGTCAGCATCCACCCCATTCATGAAGTGGTAGAATCCAGTTTTTTTACAAAGACCATTTGTGTTCGGAATCTTCTATTTTGGAAAGGGGGGAGATTGATTTGGGTTGTTGAGACAGGATGGGCTGAAAGGATAGGAGGGGTCAAAGTTTGCAAACGTTTCTATGAAGTTGGAGTAATGATGCAGCATTGTAAGTTGCAAAAAAAAAGTGTAGAGTAGAAGTACATGTAATTTAGTAGTATTTGATATTGATTTATTATGTATTGAAAGAGAAATAAACTTAAGGTTCGCCAATGGCAATGTCTAGGGTTTAAATTAGTACACTAAGAATTGCTAGTTCATGATATTGAGAAAGGATATGATGAAAGATGAGATGCAATATACCTCAATGTTGCCAAAACAAAACTGCATCCTTCTACTCAGAACGAACACAGGCCCCTTCTATAGGAGTGAGCATTCCAGTGTGGTGCTATGAAAGAAATAAAGGGTTTTTATACATCACAGCCACTTGTGTGTGTAGTTGTTGTCTTACTGTCTACAATACATGTATGGTAGTACACAAATGTATTTGGTACATGTATGTAGAAATGCACTAATAGAGGTTTGTATAGCAAAGCAATATTAGATTGTGGAAAAAAAATATATGCATGATGTGTGTTGGCCTTGCTGCAGAAATTAATGCTAAACTGCAGTAAGCCCCAAGGAAGTTGTGGAAGGGAAAATTCCTGGCTGACATATTTCTAAAATGCTATGTTTGTAAGAAGAATCTTGGCAGTCAAAAACATTGAGATTGTACCTCTCAAGCCTGATTTAGTCATGAGGGGAAGTGACAGGTACAGACCCATACAGCTGTGTTTGTGTTACACAGACTAGTACCTCACAAGCCTTATTAAATCATGAACGGAAGCGACAGGTACAGTTTGTATTACACAGACTAGTACCTCACAAGTTTTTCTTGAAGACTATGGTCCAACATACCCATCGCATGTACAGAGAGTAGATGGAAAGACCAGCAGGTAACTAGTGTAGCTTATCTGTTAAGTCTGAAAAATAAACACCATGCATCATGGCAGCTACTGGAAAACAACAAATTGAGAACAAGGAACATTTTTGTAGTTTTAACCTTTGGAAGAGAATGTGGGAAACCTCCTTGGTCGTTGGTGGGACAAGTATTTGAAAATCACATACTGTAAATGCAGAAATGTTCGCGGTGGATAAATGTTCGCGGTTTTTGCGGCGCAAACTTAAATCCACCGCGAACATTTTTCTATAAAGGTATTAGACTGCAGTCGATGGTGTTACCGCGAAATTAAATCCCTGCAAACTTAAATTCATTTATAGTACTGGTTGCTAATGCTAATACGGCTACCTGTGGGACAGTATACATAAACCATGATAAAGCAAAAAATGTTACTACTGAAGGCCACATTAAAAACATTGCTGTTAAAATGAAATACTGGTTCTGCCAAGCATACATGCATTCATTAAGCTACAGTTTATGGTCCAAAAAATAAAATGCCTCTACTTTTTACAGCTATTAAAATGACCCACACAGCTTAAGAAAATGTTGAGACGTCTTTCTTCTTGCCGTGAAAGAAAAATATCCCAGACAGCAGTATATAGTCATAGACAATATGTCCATATTAGACCATAGCATGTACTGAATTCTACTGCATATCTAATGTGATACATTTGTATCGAAATTTATCTACGGAAGAATTTTCATATTTTAACGCCAAAACTTAAGGCTACCAAAATGCTGGCGCAGTTTGACTGGTGTCTTGCTTTCTTTTTCACTATAGCTCTTCAATTTCATTTCTTCATGCGTTTTCTGAGGAATTCTTTGCCAAGCTTTCCCATTCATCTTAAGGTTTAAATGGTCTCTTGTCTTTGTCATGTGATACTGTCAAATATTAGCCACGGTCAAGGCTATATCAGCTAAACCAATACGTGCCTCGCATATCATTAACAAACTGATGGATTAAGAGTATTATGGGATGCTGTTTCAATATTAACCCATCGCTAACTAGTTAATGACGTCACTCTGCGCATGCCCAGACTAATTACATTGATTGTCCGCGGGGGGTCGTCAATTTGGGCGGCCATATTTTCGGCGCAGGTCGCTCATTGTTTGCACCGCCGGTGGGAAAATTTCCGTGCGGAATCGGACGACTTTTCGTCCAACTAACCGGGAAAGATGGAGGCAGAAGACGAGGAGAACTTGGCGGAAGAGGGAGTCGGTGAGGAAGAAGGTATAGAGCGGAGTGTAGAGTTGGAAGAGGCGGCGGTACCAGGTATTGTGGATGACCGATGCTCTGTGCATGGCTGCCCGGATAGCGGCCCCTGCCTGGCTTCGCATGCATGCGGTCCCCGCTTTACCCTTAGAAAATCCTCCCCGCCGTAGTTTCTAGACTTGAAAATCATCCCCACGTCGTGTAGAGTTAGTTGATGTGGGTTTTAGTGGTGGGAGAAGCGATTTTGTGGTAGTTTTTCTGTCAGTTTGGAGTGGAACTTTACCGGTTTGCACGGCCTCACCGGTACACACATGAACACATGCACGCTTTGTTTTGGAAGACTTCCGCGTCCGAAACTTACGATTTGCGGCGGAAAAATGCATGTTAGAGACGCTACGAATGTCCGTAAATGATTATTTTTCATAATTTGTGGGAAAATGACCATCAGATTAATTCTGGCGTCACTGCTAGTTAGGTTAGTGTAGTTAATATCGACTTGGTTAATGACCAGGATTGTGATGTGGCGCGATGCATACTAATGAGGGCGCACCGCAGCCAAACGTACACCTCCTACAGGGACAGAAGCGCAAAATTTCAACTTCTTCCTCCTCTAAAGTAGTGTTTTCGTCGCTTTTAGAAGAAATTCCGGAGCCGGATCCACCAGAGAAGAAGAAAAAGAAGTCCTCCAAGAAAAAGAAGCCAGCCAAAGCCAAGAAAAGGAAAAGAGACGAGGTGGGAAAGAAATAGAAAATTTTGATTTATGTCTTCATATTACTAGTATTTAGAAATGCTTCCCTGTGTATTCTTTCTTGTATTCTTTTGGTGAGGCCTAACAAAAGACTGTGTCAGGGTTTTTGTTCCTTTTCACCTTTCCCTTGTTTTTCTTGTTTGGTTGTTTGAATGAAAAGCTTGATTGATATGCAAATCATTCTAGACACATCAATACACAAAAGTGAGTGAATAGGAATGGGTGCTTTGAATAAAGTGTGTATTGTCCTGGTTTGTCTGAAAAATGCACCAAATAGCAAGTACTCAAGCAACTGGATATGACTTTTGGAAATGGTCAAACGTTTCATGCAGCATCCACTACCTTTCATCAGTGATACGCAGGACATCTTGAGTTATCCATTTCAACGGCATTTGCTTGAGTAGCTGCTATTTGACATATCTTATTATCTGCATGTCTAATATTCATATATGACTATGGAGAAGATTGACGGATATTTTGTTGACTGTTTCAAAAGTGATTATTGAATGTTGAATTGTAAATCATTGTGTGTAATATTAAGGAAGTAAGACCTTTGAATTTCTCCACCCTCGAAGTCTTGAAAAATGGCTTGGGCCGAAGACGTATCTAGGTTAGATAAAGGTTAAAAAAAATCATTGATATGTCTCAAAAAATCATGTACAAAACCTTCACTCTTCTTGCATGTACAGGAAGATGATGGTGACCACTCCAGTGACAGTGATTTTGCGATTGAGACAGAAACAGTCCGCAAGCCAAAGGCTAAGAAGAAGTCCTCAGAACCAAAGGTGGGATGAGCTTCTGTAAATTCAGAAATTAAGATTCTGTCCAAGGTTTAAAAGTAACATCTTTGTGGCATAGCATGTATGGTTTTACTCCTGAACTTAATTAATAAGGAATATGACAACAATTCCAAGCCTTTTTTTTTTGCTGAGCCTTTACTGGGACC
>NC_049992.1:1928454-1930057 GCF_000003815.2 Branchiostoma floridae | reverse complement strand
ATAATGATGTTTAAATGGATGCTTTGTAGTTATTTCAAAATTTGTCAGTAATTATATACGAACACATACTTGACCATTATTGATTATAATGGTGTTTATATAAGACAAACTGCATTTAGGAATTAGAGCAAAACTTTATCTCATGTAAAGTAAGGAAAAGGATGTATGAACACGTGATGTCAATGCACTCTTTGATGTGTATCACATCTCTTCTAAGTTAAGCTTCTTTGCTGCAAGCATCATACCAAACTAAAGACCTTCCTCCCACCCCAGGTGATGACAGTGCTGGGTGCCAAGTGGCGTGAGTTCTCCTCCTCTGCTGAGTTTAAGGAGGCCACCAAGGCTGGCCAGGCTGCCCCTCCCCCAGCGCCTGCTGCACCGGCACAGGCACCTGTCCTGCTCGCACCGGACGGCCAGCCCATCAGGAAGAAGGCCAAGACCAAGGTAATATAAAATATATAATTTCAATGTGATTTAATTTTCTGTTAGTAGGTGAAAGGGGGTGAGCGTTTTAAGCAAAGAATGCAGTAGCACAAAAACAATGCTCACTGTGTCATTATTTTACAGTGGGGAAAATAAAACCATACTGACAGCAAACGTGAAGATCAGATTATGTAGTATAATGAAATGTTTCCTTGTACCGATGTTATGCATGTGGACTTGTATATACTCCAGATTTGCCCTTTTACTCTGTTCAGTTTTAAAATATGTTTTGGTAACACCAGTATCATGTCAATTTTAAAGATTTCTGATGTGACTTCTACCAATTTTCACTTATACTGCACGGTTTTGTTACCTTCACAATCAAGAAGAACTGTACCATATTGTTGGTAAAGATTGATTTATTGATGGATTATTAATTGATTGATTACAGGAAGGGAAGGGTGTAGCAGCACAGAAGAGGAAGCAACGACGCAGCCAGAGTCCAGCTCAGGCCAAGAAACCTAAGAAAAAAGTGGTGGCTCCGCTCCGCATCAAGATCGCCAAGAAGGCTCGCAAGACTTCTTCTGTAAGTATTCCTGTCTTACGATAAATAGCTGAAAATTTGTCCATTAACGTTTTTTGTAATTTCCTTGTAATGAGGGTTTGTTCATAGTTGATTGGAGGAAACAAAATGGGGGAAAAATCTGATATTACATCACACATTTTAAGTTCTATAAAATGAATGGAGTATAAGATTTACTTTCGCGGTTGCAGGAAAATGAGTTTTCGCAGTGGTTTTAAGTTCGCGGTAGCATCATTGACTGCAGTCTCATACTGTAAAGGAAAAATGTTCACGGTGAAGTGGTCACCGCGAAAACCGCAAACATAAAACGACCGCGAACATTTTTGCATTTGCAATTACAGTATAGTATGATATTATACTATCTGAACTAAGAGCATTGAAATGTGTGGATACACAAACAAGCATCCTTTATCTCTTTTTGTTTCCCACACTAGTCTGATGAAGATGGAGTGAGTGACAGCGAAGACTTTGACGATGAGAGCCTCCAGAGTAACCAGTCCATCCGTACGGAGAGTTCCACTGGTCGCTCCAGCGCTCGCAAGGCCAAGAAGAAGATCAAGAAGTCTTCCAAGGGCCCGAAGAAAGGGAAAAGAAATT
>NC_049992.1:1926331-1927731 GCF_000003815.2 Branchiostoma floridae | reverse complement strand
TGTATCAAACATAAAAACTGACACTATTTTTGTAATTTCAACGAACAGGTGCTGTTACTGTACAGTAATAGTGTTTTTGTACTTTTTTCAAGCTGAAAACTTTTTTTCTTTATGTTTGGGATTAGCCCTTACCTTTACCCGAACCATTTTACAATTTTTATTTTTATTTTTATTTCGCCCTCTCGCTCCATATTTTTCATGAAAAAATCCGTGAACCAAGAAATTAAATTGGTGTGGCCTAATGGTCAGGCAATGAATAACTTCAATAAGGAAGATACAGATTTCATGATTCAAGTGCTGATTGATTGAAGTTCACACTGACAGTTAAAATTGCACATTGGTCAAGATATACAAGGCATGGATGTTTAGTGGGCATTAAAACATACATTTCTGTAGTAATAAAGCAAGATGACCATCAAGAATACTGTGAAGTATGCCAGCAAGGAGGAGAGATCATCTTGTGTGACACGTGTCCTCGAGCATACCATCTCGTGTGTCTGGACCCTGAGTTAGAACAGGCACCGGAGGGGAAATGGAGCTGTCCCCACTGTGTGAGTATTACAGGGGGTGTCTATAGTGTAGGGGGGGGTATGTTAGGGAAGGGGGGGTCCTGTGTGACACATGTCCTCGGGCATACCATCTAGTGTGTCTGGACCCTGAGTTAGAACAGGCCCC
Source organism: Branchiostoma floridae (assembly GCF_000003815.2). Classification (NCBI taxonomy): domain Eukaryota; kingdom Metazoa; phylum Chordata; class Leptocardii; order Amphioxiformes; family Branchiostomatidae; genus Branchiostoma; species Branchiostoma floridae. The sequence goes on along the minus strand of NC_049992.1, from coordinate 1,927,056 downwards.
TGAGGGGAAATGGAGCTGTCCTCACTGTGTGAGTATTACAGGGGGTGTTTGTAGTGTAGGGGGGTATGTTAGGGAGGGGGGTACTGTGTGACACATGTCCTCGAGCATACCATCTAGTGTGTCTGGACCCTGAGTTAGAACAGGCCCCTGAGGGGAAATGGAGCTGTCCTCACTGTGTAAGTATTACAGGGGGGTGTTTGTAGTGTATGGGGTTGGAAGGGAGGGGGGGTGTACCGTGTGACACTAAGTATTTCACTTCGAAGTTCTATCATCGGGTGTGTTGAAAAATGTGATGACCAAGAAGGTACTATAAATGCTTGTTACCACATGTTGGTTAGTGTTTGTCTTTGACATGACATTGTTTATGTTCACCCACTGTTGTTTGTTTGTTTGCAGGAAGGTGAGGCCATTACCGTGGAGATAGAGGTATATGTGTTTATGTTTACTAACTTGTTTGTTTACAGGCAGGCGAGGGGGTTACTATGGAGATGGAGGAAGATGTGTGTATGTTTCCTCACGTTTGTTTGTTTACAGGAAGGCGAAGGCGTTACCGTGGAGATTGAGGACAATATGTTGATATTGTTTACTCATTGTTGTTTGTTTATTAACAGAAAGGCAAGGGCATTACCGTGGAGATGGAGGAGGATATGTTTATGTTTACTCACTGTTGTTTGTTTACAGGATGGCAAGGGCGTTACCATGGTGATGGAGGATGATGTGTTTCT
>NC_049992.1:1892090-1926231 GCF_000003815.2 Branchiostoma floridae | reverse complement strand
CTCCGCTGTAAATGGATGATCCCCCACCCCTCCCTGAGATACCCGACGGGGAATGGGTCTGTCCGCGCTGTTCTGTAAGTATGGGAGGAGTGGTTCATTTGTGTTTGTGGAGGGGGGCTAGCATACTATCCACTGTCTCAACCCAAACTAGTCCATTCTTGTTCCAAGGTGGTGTAGTCACTTTGTGTATGGACTAGTGTATAAAGTTTGTACAGACCAAACATTGTTGATCTCCTGTGTGTAATAATTTCTGCCCTCCTCCCCAGTGCGAGCCCCTGCAAGGTCGAGTAGAGAAGATCTTTCTGTAAGGAAATAGAATAACCTTGTTGGTTTCCTATGTGTAATAATTTCTTCCCCCCTCCCCCAGTGTGAGCCCCTACGAGGAAGAGTAGAGAAGATTCTCCACTGGCACTGGTTCACTCCTGACCCTGCGCCCGACATCCCCACACTGGCCGACCTCAACATGACATGTGGTGAGTCTTGGTCTCTACTGTACTGTTTGTTTTAATGAAACAAATGTTCATCTTAGAAGTCCTTTGACTTGAAAGTTCATCTGTGTTGGTAGAAGACATTCTGGAAAAGTTGAACTGTAATTACCAACACAAAAATTGAACTTTAATTATTTTTTTTGTATTACAGAGGAAGACAGCCAAGAGGCAGAAGCCCTGAAGAAGAAGGTAAGAAAATGCAACTTGGAGAAGGAACTGTACTGAAATCTTTGGATATTGTACTTTTCTTTTACCCAAAGTTTTAGTACCTGCCAATGTAAAGTTGTTTCGGTAGCCAGTCTGCTACCTTACTCTGAGCTATGATGTTATATACTTCAATTCTTGATGTATTTTTTAAGACCAAAGAGTTTAGTTTTTTGGAAACAAACTGTTCACTATTTTTGTAATCCTGCTTCAGTTCAGTAGCCAGTCTGCTACCTTAATGTTATCTACTTAGAAATCTTATGTATTTTTAAAAACATAGAGTCTAGTATATTTTTAAACAAGAAACAAACTTTTTACCATTTTTGTAATCCTGTTCCAGTATCAACCGCGCCCCACGCGACAGTTTCTCGTGAAGTGGCGCGGAATGTCATACTGGCACTGCGACTGGGTCACCGAGCTCCAGCTCGAGATCTACCGATTAACTGCTTATGCTAAACAAACTAACTAACAAACTTTTCATTATTTTTCCAGTACCAACCGCGCCCCACGCGACAGTTTCTCGTGCAGTGGCTTGTAATGTTGTATTGGCACTGTGATAGGCAGTCTGCTCCCTTACTCTGTGCTATGATGTTATAACTTGTATACTTTTATGTATGAGATGTATTTTCAAACTCACTCACTATCCAACTAAGAATTTAGTATCTATTAAAGCAACAAACGGTTCACCACTTCTGTAATCCTGTTCCAGTACCAGCCCCGCCCCACACGACAGTTTCTCGTGAAGTGGCGCGGGATGTCGTACTGGCACTGCGACTGGGTCACCGAGCTTCAGCTGGAGATCTACCACCCCGCCATGTTCCGCAACTACTTCCGTAAGAACGACATGGACGAACCACCGCCGCTCGAGGACGGCGGGGAGGAGCCAAACGACTCGACGCAGGATCCCGACAACGACCTTGAGAAGCGGTTCTACCGCTACGGGATCCGCCCAGAGTGGCTCACGATCCATCGCATCATCAACCACAGGTTTGTGAAAGGACACTATTTATAAATGTACTCCCACAGTTTCCTCTGAGACTGAAGAAAAATGTCCAGACATGATGTACAATATTATTATTTTACTGGTGTATGTACTGTACTAACTACTAAGTATCTGATACCAGCTTAAAAAAGAAGAAGAAATAGTAATAGCAGAGTGGCTCATGATTCACCGCATCATCAATCATAGGTTTTGTACTAGGTTTCTTGAGCAGGACTAGAAGTTAATTGTAAAGGATAGACTGTTAATAATCATTATAGAACTCTGTTTTTCCTAACGTAGAGTAGAACTTGATGCTACCAAGTTGGAGCATCCTCATTGGATAGATTTAAACCACACATACAGCTAGACGTGCAAGGGTTAGGTGTGATAAGTTGATCATTGTAGCTGCACTGCGTGGCTGCAAAGCTCGGGTTATGCAGAAGGGTGAATGTACAAATACTGTTCTTGTTCTCTCATCTTCATTCATTTCTTCCCTCCCTTCGTTCCAGGAGCCGGTTTGGTGTGGACAGTTTCCTGGTGAAGTGGCGGGACCTACCATACGACCAGTCCACCTGGGAGACAGAGGAGATCCCCGTCCCAGACTTCCAACAGCACATCAAGTCCTACTGGGACCACAGGTAATAACCCTGCAGTTCTGGGGGATATTGCTAGGGGGCACACACACACACGCACACACACTTCAGAGGAGATCCCCGTGCCAGACTTCCAACAGCACATCAAGTCTTACTGGGATCACAGGTAAAAAAAAACACTGCAGTACTGGGGATATCGCTAGGGGATACACACACACACACATCAGGTAATAATGAACACTTCCAGCAGCACATGAAGTCTTACTGGGACCACAGGTAATAACTTGCAGTTCTGGGGGATATCGCTAGGGGGCACACACATCAAGTCCTACTGGGACCACAGGTAATAACAAAACACCTGCAGTACTGGGGGATATCGCTAGGGGGCACACACATGCACACACACACACACACACACTTCCAGCAGCACATCAAGTCTTACTGGTACCTCAGGTAAATAAACCCGCTGCAGTTCTGGGGGATATCGCTAGGGGACACACACACACACGGACATACACACACACACATCAGAGGAGATCCCCATCCCAGACTTCCAGCAGCACATCAAGTCCTACTGGGACCACAGGTAATAATAACTCTGCAGTACATGGGGATATTGCTAGGGGGCACACAAGTACACACACACATGCACACACATCGAGCCCTACTGGGACCACAGGTAAAAAAAAAAACACTGCAGTTCTTAGAAAATTCACTAGGGCCTAGTAGGGGACCCATATCCAGCCAATACAGCCATGTAAATCCCTAGAAATGAGCATTGAACAGTGCTATGAACATTTCAAACTGTTTTCATATCTTTGAACAGAGCTGGATTTTTTTTATATATAGTAACTATTTTTTGAGTGTGTGTGCGCACAGTACAATGTCCTAGCATATACAACAGAATTATTTTGCTGTTGAATACTGCAAAGTTAGTTCTGTGTTTGCTGTCGAAAACCGTATATCTATGTTGCTGAACACAAAATCTTCATAAAGTGACAATGTCATGTTGTATGCCACCATAAGGATTTTGAAAAGACATTTAAATATTTGGCCTTTTTGATCTTGGGTTATCTTGTTTTTCAGAAAAAACTGGCTGAAGGCTCGGCGGTAGGTTGCACACTGTGTCCTCTGGGTGCAAACTATCTGCTACACCTTCCTTCTCTCTACCTTCTTCTTAAGACATCTTCTCTTTGAGCACTGAATATCTTGAAGTACTTTAAGAAAAGAATTTCAAGCTAGAACTTTGAACAAAGAAATTTGATTTCGAAATTTCTAAACTTGCTGATTAATTCTATTTGAAAGTCTTGATTTGAATTCCTTTTTATTATCCAACAAAACAAAAGTATGAAAACAATTTGGATTTGAATTCTTGAGACTTTTTTCCACATGGGAATTTGCGGGTATTTGCTTCTTGAGTTTGGTACATGCAAAGAATTTCTTAACATGAGATTCATAATGCTGTTATAGTTTAAAAGGTTGGTGAAAGAAATTGTCAGGTTCACCAAACGTTTTTTGCTGCTTTTTCTATCCATGATCTTATCTTTCCTTGAGTAATACAATCAACCACAAGATGTTTAAGTTGCTCCTTGGAACATGTCTTGAAGAAGAGGGTACTCTTTGCTTACTTCCGTCTGCAGATTCCACAATGTTTGGCATAATCAGGACGATTCCTTATTTGCAGGCTTTTGTTGAAGAAATTTTGGTCACAGATTATGAACATTCTAAATGACAGATTTTGGTTTCAAAAACAACAGCTGATAATACTAGTAACTTCTCTGACTTGCTATCTCATAAGGACAAAACATGAAGTAAAAGCATTGAATAAAAACCTGTAAAACAAGAAATAGAATTACAATGATACGATTTTTAAGACTTTACATCCGTACACAAAAATAAAGCGCTTACCAACAAGCTTTCGATCAGTCCTCTGATCCTTCTCAAGAAATATAATTGTTTGGGCCTACAATAGCAAAGGAGTCTGCAACAGTTATGAGTTCAAATCTGACCTCGATCTTTTCTTTAATTTCAAGTTTTCCTGCGTGATCTGAAGGTTGATGTGTTTACTGCTGGTGTGACATATCAGCAATGAAACCTAACCACCCCTACTTTGTAGTGGTACATCCCAAACATGTACTGCCTCTTGATTGCGAGTGAAAGCCTGGTGGACTATTCCACTCTGCAAAATAGGGAGGTCCATCCAAAAAAAACTGCATTATTTCATGGGATTTTGTTGGAACATTCTTGTGACAAAAGAATGACATACACTATTACAACTAACTTTCCAATGATACTGACATGCTTTCTATTCTATTTCCATATTTCAGGTATTCTAATCAATGTTTTCCTTCTCAATCTCAATCAATATAAATGAATAGACTAATATGTGTGTGTTTTTGCTATTTATTAAACAAATTAACAATATAAAGTAAGACAAATACTGGTTCAAAATCAGTTTTGATTCAAACATCGGTTTTTCAAAATCTTTTTCCATTTCTGAATCAAAGATACAATTTCATAAAATCTGTGGACGTCAACATGTAAGTAACCATTTTGTTGGTAAACACTTGAAAAGAAAAAAACAAGAGAAGATATTTCCAATTGTCTTGGCGTGCCTAACGTCCCTGGTCTCCCCTTGTCTTGCAGAGAGTCGATCCTTGGCCCAGAACCCAAGGGTAAGAAAGGAGGGAAGGACAAGAAAGATAAGAAAGGGAAGGCCAAAAAAGGGAAGGAGGCAAAGGAAAAGGAGGGAGCTGAGAAGGACTCTCCTCTCCCTACTATTGATGTGAGTTGAAACGTTTTTTACTTCTATTTAAAGTTTCTAATGAATCCGTTCTATGTATACAAGACAACAAGATCACATTTCCTAGCCATCCCATCCCTTCATAAACACACTAACCCTTCATGCTTGTGGCTCTTGCCGTCCCACCGTTTCCGACAAGACCACAAGATCACATTTCCTAGCCATTACATCGCATTACTTCATACAACACACTGATCCGTCAAATCCAAAATAGTGCCACCCTTCCCGTCATACACTGCAAAACAAAATGGCGGCGCCCATACATGCAAGCAAAAACAATACAGGTTTTGCTATGGCAATGGTTCCTGAACAATTTCATTCTGCTCCCTACTTTCTAAATCCATAGTGGTGCAGGTAAAATTTGTCTCGTGCAGGTGATTTTTCTGCATACCTGCACTGGTGCAGGTATGCAAAAAAAAAGGATTTTGAGCCCTGGAGAAGTATTGTCTTATTAGCATCCTTCTCAAAATGTGTCAATGTCTTATTTCACTTCTTCAGCCCTCTAAGAAGTACGACAAGCAGCCTGAGTTCATTGACGACACAGGAGGAACTCTTCACCCATATCAGCTGGAGGGTCTGAACTGGCTGCGCTTCAGCTGGAGTCAGGGGACGGACACCATCCTTGCTGACGAGATGGGGCTCGGGAAGACTATCCAGACCATCTGCTTTCTTAACTCGCTCTTCCAGGAGGTAAGACTACTTTAGAAACATAGTGAGATTCTAAGTTCCTTTCCTTGTAAGAAAGTTAGAGTCAGGGCACAGACACCATCCTGGCTGACGAGATGGGTCTGGGGAAGACTATCCAGACCATCTGCTTTCTTAACTCGCTCTTCCAGGAGGTAAGACTACTTTAGAAACATAGTGAGATTCTAAGTTCCTTTCCTTGTAAGAAAGTTAGAGTCAGGGCACAGACACCATCCTGGCTGACGAGATGGGTCTGGGGAAGACTATCCAGACCATCTGCTTTCTTAACTCGCTCTTCCAGGAGGTAAGACTACTTTAGAAACATTGTAAGATTCTAAGTTCCTTTCCTTGTAAGAAAGGTTGAGTTAGGGCACAGACACCATCCTCGCTGACGAGATGGGTCTGGGGAAGACTATCCAGACCATCTGCTTTCTTAACTCGCTCTTCCAGGAGGTAAGACTACTTTAGAAACATTGTAAGATTCTAAGTTCCTTTCCTTGTAAGAAAGTTGGAGTCAGGGGAGAGACACCATCCTTCCTGATGACATGAGCCTGAAAAAGGCTATACAGACCATCTGCTTTCTTTTACTCACTGTTTCTATATGAGGTATGAGAAACTTGGCAATAGTTTCTAGGAAATGTTTCTGATCAGCACTCCCCCTCTTCACTGTCATCGACTGGGAGCTCTGTTATTTAAGTAGTTAACAATCTTGTTATTGACTAGTTAATGATTGTTAACTATTATTAACTTTTCTGTCTCTTCCCAGGGCCACAGTAAGGGACCGTTTCTGATCAGTGCTCCCCTCTCCACCATCATTTGCTCAAGCTCTGTTATTGGCGAGTTAATGATCTGGTTATTGACAGGTTAATGACTTTGTTATTGACCTTTGCAGGGCCATAGCAAGGGACTGTTTCTGATCAGTGCTCCCCTCTCCACCATCATCAACTGGGAGCTCTGTTATTGGCTAGTTAATGATTGGTTATTCACTAGTAATTAACTGGTTAATGATTTCGTTATTGACTTTTTCAGGGCCACAGCAAGGGACCGTTTCTTATCAGCGCTCCCCTCTCCACCATCGTTAACTCAAGCTCTGTTTTTGGCTAGTTAATGATCTAGTTATTGATTGATTAATGATAACTTATTAACTTTTCTGTCTGTTCTCAGGGCCACAGCAAGGGACCGTTTCTGATCAGCGCTCCCCTCTCCACCATCATCAACTGGGAGCGTGAGTTTGAGTTCTGGGCGCCGGACATGTACGTGGTGACCTACTGCGGAGACAAGGATAGCCGCAGCGTCATTCGCGAGCACGAGTTCTGTTTTGATGACGACGCGGTGAAGGGAGGGAAGAAGGCTCAGAGGATAAAGGTTTGTTTGTTTGTTTGTTTGTTTACTCGGACATGTACGTGGTGACGTACTGCGGAGACAAGGACAGTCGCAGCGTCATCCGCGAGCACGAGTTCTGTTTTGATGACGACGCGGTGAAGGGAGGAAAGAAGGCTCAGAGGATAAAGGTATTTTTTTGGTTCCTGTAAACCAGTGTAGTGGACGCCTTGCATTCAGAAGTTTGGGGGTTCAAACCCCAACCAGGTCATATGAAGGATTTGATAAGTTTGATTTGATAGTTACGATACTGCTGCATTGACTCTTTTTTTTTTTTGCTTTGTCAGAAGTTTTGTTGCATCATTGTTATAACTTTTGCCCCAACAAGCATTTGGGGCATATTAATGATGTCAATTTCTTGCATGTTCTAATCTTGCTTTAAGACAATGAGTGAAAGACTAAGTGTCTCTTCCTTTCTCCCCCCTGCAGAAAGACAGTCAGGTGAAGTTCCACGTGTTGCTGACATCTTACGAGCTGATCTCCATCGACGTGGCAACGCTGCAGTCCATCGACTGGTCTGTACTGGTCGTGGACGAAGCTCACAGACTCAAGAACAACCAGTCTAAGGTAAACAAACACATAAACACGCTCAGGAACAACCAGTCCAAGGTAAACAACAAATGAACAAACACAAGTTAACACCCTGCAGTCCATCGACTGGTCTGTGCTGGTCGTGGACGCGGTTTACAGACTCAAGAACAACCAGTCTAAGGTAAACAAAGAAACAAACACAAGTAAACACCCTGCAGTCCATCGACTGGTCTGTACTGGTGGTGGATGAAGCTTACAGACTCAAGAACAACCAGTCTAAGTTAAACAAACACAAAAATACAAACAAACAGACATGTGCCATTGCATAGAAAAAACTGCAGAGCAACTGTGGCTCAAAATAACCAATGAAACATAGATGTGAAAAAGCATACCAAATCAAGCTTACTTTACGGCACAATTTGCTATAACAGTTTGTTAAATACAATTTTTGCATCGTCAATTTCTTTTTTTCTTCCCCAAATCCTGAAGTTTTTGACTGTCTACTTGCTGAGTCGAACCTCCTGAACGGTTTAAGAAAAGTGGAATACTAATGAGTTAGCCCAAAGTCATTATAAAAACTTTATACATCCTTATACATCTATATTTTAGCATTAGCGAAGTACTAAGACTTGTTTTCTTTTAATTTCAGTTTTTCCGAATCCTGAACGGCTACAAGATCGCCTACAAGCTCCTCCTGACGGGAACTCCCCTGCAGAACAACCTGGAGGAGCTCTTCCATCTCCTCAACTTCTTGTGTTCCGAGAGATTCAAGTAAGTATTTCACTTTCTTAAGGATTAAGGAAACATTCTTAGTGAAGTGAAATATTTTTCCTAACTTAATACCAACTTGAAGTATTTTGAAATGCTTGAATACTTCTTACTGTTTTTGCTTATGACCAAAATAGTTGGACAATTATGGTTGAATAGTGACCAATCAGATAACTTGTTACACCTTGGGTGGATAGTTCAGACCAATCAAATGACATGTTACAATTTTGCTGCTGAATGATAAATGCTTCTTGTCCTTCAGTAACCCAATCAGATTATTTCTTACATATCACTTGAATAGTGTTGACCAATCAGATGACAAATTACATTTATTTTGCTTACTGATTTGCATTTTGTCCTTCAGTAACCTTCAGGAGTTTCTTGAAGAATTCCAAGACATGTCGAAGGACGAGAAGATCTCCAAACTCCACGACATGCTGGGGCCACATCTCCTGAGACGTCTCAAGGCCGACGTTCTTAAAGGAATCCCAGCCAAGAGCGAGTTCATCGTCCGAGTGGAGCTGGCCCCCATGCAGAAGTAAGAAAATATTTTTTTTTGGCCACACCTCATAGACGGAGCCATTTCACTTACTCAAGAACTAACCACCAGAATACTGGCTGATGCTAGTGTCAGATTTCCCATTCGAGGCCCAGCCTGGTATCGAAAAGTATGATATAAAAGACAACAAAGTACACAAATGTACTAAACATTGTTCAAGAAAGTATCTTGTGCATATTTATCAATATGTACTTCCACTGGATAGGGTCTTCGTTTGACTGTGTCATTATCATTATCTAAGATGAAAATTTTAGGCACTGAACACAGAAGAACTTCCATGCAAGAATTGTTCTTTCCTCTAACATGTTTTTTCTCTGCGTTTCAGGAAATACTACAAGTGGATTCTGACGCGTAACTTCGAGGCGCTGAACACGAAAGGGAGCGGCCACCACGTCTCACTGCTCAACGTCATGATGGACCTGAAAAAGTGCTGCAACCACCCGTACCTGTTCCCAACTGCTGCCATGGTAACTGTTTACACATAATCAAATAAACAACCACCCGTAACTGTTCCCAACTGCTGCCATGGTAACAGCTCACAAATAAACAATTTTATTGATAACTCTGCCAGCCATGCTGCTTCCCAACTGCTGCCATGGTAACAGCTTACAAATAAACAACCACCTGTAACTATACCCAACTGCTGCCATACTAGCAGCTTACAAATAAAGAAATATATAAACACCCGTACCTGTACCCAACTGATGCCATGGTAACTCTGCTGCCATGCTAATAAACAAAGAAATAAACATGTTAGTTACTCAACTACATGGACCTGTACCCGAATGCTGCCATGGTAACAGCTTACAAAAGATGAACAATCTTGTTACTTTGTCAAACAAAAAGTTCCTTTGACAAAGCCATTTTGTAAGATTTTTTTCTCAGTGCAATGTCTATACGGTTGGGTCTTTTTTTTTTGTGCAGGTCTATTTGCTGTTGTTGAATCTTACGGGATTTTGATGTTCTTATTACCCAGGAAGCACCACGCCTTCCCAACCACGCCTACGAAGGAAGCGGCCTGAAGAAGAACTGCGGGAAGCTGATGGTTCTGGGCAGGATGTTGAAGAAGCTGCAGGCACAGGGTCATCGGGTGCTCATCTTCTCACAGGTCAGTGGGTCAAGGGTTAGAAGTAATGTAGGGTCATCGGGTGCTCATCTTCTCACAGGTCAGTGGGTCAAGGGTCAGAGGTTATGTAGGGTCATCAGGTGCTCATCTCATGTCAGTGGGTCAGTGTCATAGGTGGTGGGTAATTGATAGCTCATCTTCTCACAGTTCATGGGTCAAAGGTAATGTAGGGTCATCTCGGGTCAGTAGGTCAAGGTTAGAAGTAATATAGCTGCAATGTGAAGTAGAACCAGTCAATATTGCCTGAGATTTTTGCTATGCTAACAGATGACGAAGATGACGGGTATTGTGGCTGATGTTGTTGCTATGGTTACAGATGACGAAGATGCTGGATATCCTGGAGGATTTCTGTGAGGCGGAGGGGTATAAGTACGAGCGCATCGACGGCGGGGTCACCGGCACACTGCGCCAGGACGCCATCGATAGATTCAACGGTAAAATAACACACAGAACAAAATTTAGTGAGCTAAAAGAATGCAAGCTTGATATCATGAATCATATACTTTACAAAATGAAAAAAAACAAACAATTCGAGCCATGTCTACATGGACCCTTAAGAAGGTCAGGATTGAGACACACAAGACTTTAAAAACAGCGTCTTTGATTTGTATTTGTCGGAGACTTGCATGAAGTTAAACCTGTATATGCTCGTTTTTTGCCTACTCCAACATAGCAAAAAAATGCAAGTTTAATCTTGTTGTAATGCTTTTCCACATGTTAACCTTCCAGCTCCCGGGTCCCCCCATTTCGTGTTCCTGCTCTCGACCCGTGCCGGAGGCTTGGGAATTAACCTGGCCACGGCCGACACCGTGTTTATCTACGACTCTGACTGGAACCCGCACAACGACATCCAGGTAGGTAAAATTGAAAGATGTAGTGTTTTTACAATGAGCAGATACATAGTGCAAACTGCACATCTGCAATTTTATGCATTGTTGTTAACAGGGTTTAACAAGTTTGCTAAAATTCACTTGTCCTATCGGGCATGTAATTTATTTGCCTGAACCAACTTTTCACTTGCCCAAAAATTGAATAACATTTTCCTATGTGTTGTAGCTTCCAGCAATAGAATCTTTTATTATTGGTGATTTGGCTCTAGTTTTCTGTGTTTACCAATGCTTGTGGAAAGTAACAAGTAGATCAAAGTGTCATTCATTGAAAAATCTTACTTGGCCGATCGGGCAAGTAGGGAAGGATGTGCACTTGCCCGATCAGCACTTTCACTTGCCCTGGACAAATGGGCTAGTGGGCTTGTCCAACCCTTGTTAAGATGTCAACGCTACCAAGGTACCTAGGACATATGTATTGAGCATGTTTAAAACAAGAGCTGTTCACCAGTTAGGGGCCTTCACCTTTGACCCTGTGCATGAGCATTTCAAACAGTGAATTGGCTTATTGCAGGAGTTCATATGTAGTCTAAGTTGCAGGAGGTCACTTTTATCTTGATGGAATTTGTCAGTTTTCTGATGACTTTTTGTAAACCAACAAAGATATGTCTTTAAACTTTAAAAGTCTTCATTAATGTGAAAGTAAAGTAGCTTGTACATTGGATATTGGATATGGCTGTATGACATGGTGATAATGTCGTCTAAAAGAGTAAGTGATTGATGAAGCAAATGATTGACAAAAATGCACTCCTGTTCCCTCCAGGCCTTCAGCCGAGCCCATCGTATTGGTCAGGCCAACAAGGTGATGATCTACCGCTTTGTGACCAGGGCTTCTGTGGAGGAGAGGATCACACAGGTATGGACAAAGCATCCTTTGTACTGACAGTAGTTTATATAAAAATTCCACTCCATCTGTCCCAAAAATCAGAGTTTCATGACAGAAAACTGATGAAAATGCATTCTTATAAGCTTAACAGTAACTACTAATTGTCTTCCAACAGTAAGTTAGAGTTTTTAAAGGTAAGGTACATACCAAATTTTCAATGTCTGACAGCACATCTTGCGATCTCGCGAGAGAGCACGAGACTAGGTTAGCCTCCCAACCTCCTTGCAGAGTAGGGGTTGGTAGGACTCTGGGCAGCAATGAGGGTTGGGATCTGCCCAAGTGAACTGATAAACCTCGTCAACCTTATAACAACAGCTTTAACAACAAAAATCAACAATATTGGCCCCCCAAAATGAGTGGGCTATAAAATAAAAGCTGGAGACAGCTCTGAAAGGGACTGACGGTTATATTGATTGAATGATCAATTGATTTTCAGGTTGCCAAGAAGAAGATGATGTTGACCCATCTTGTGGTGAGCCCCGGGCTGGGCTCCAAGTCTGCTACCTCCATATCATGATTGATTGATTGATTGATTGATTGATTGTTTGATTTCAGGTTGCCAAGAAGAAGATGATGTTGACCCATCTTGTGGTGCGCCCCGGGCTGGGCTCCAAGTCTGCTACCTCCATATCATGATTGATTGATTGATTGATTGATTGATTTCAGGTTGCCAAGAAGAAGATGATGTTGACCCATCTTGTGGTGCGCCCCGGGCTGGGCTCCAAGTCCGCCACCTCCATGTCCAAACAGGAGCTGGACGACATCCTGCGATTCGGAACGGAAGAACTCTTCAAGGACGATGCTATTCTGGAAGGTCAGTTTGCTGTTCTTGTTCACCTTTCATTCACAAAATGGCGAAGATTGTACAGCCATACACTGCAAAACCAACCCGCAGTATCACTCCTCCTTACTCTTTATCCCCTCTTTTACATCCCTTGCTTCTCATTGGTGCAAAATGTAATGATTGACACCTCTTCTCCCTCAGGAGAGGATGGAGAGGATGGAGAGGAAGGTACCGCCATCCACTGTTGAATCATCCATCAGCATCTCTCTTAATCAGCTTCTCCATCACTCCATCCCCTCTGTCACATCCCTGGCTTCTCATTGGTGCAAAATAATGATTGACACTTCCCTCAGGAAAGAATGGGGAGGAGGGTATCACCACTTTCTATCCCCTCTATCACTATACTGGCTTCTCATTGGTTCAAACTATAATGATTGACACCTGTTCTCCCCCAGGAGAGGATGGAGAGGAAGGTACCGCCATCCACTACGACGAGTCGGCCATCAACAAGCTGCTGGACCGCAGTCAGGAGGGGCTGATCGAGAAGGAGTCTGAGCTCAACGAGTACCTGTCCTCCTTCAAGGTCGCTGCCTACGTCATGAAGGACCAGAATGAAGAGGTCAGTGTCATAGGTCGTAGTTCAATATCCCAGGTCAAAGTTTTGTTATGTCTTGTGTCCTGAAAGACCAGAATGAAAACAGAGGAAAATCTTTTGTTCAAGGTACGAAAGTGCTTGAACTGCCTCTGCCATCATCCAATCTTTCTTCCTTTCTTCGATCGTCTTTCCCTCATTCAATCTTCTTTCCTTCCCTCCCTCCAGGAAGAGATTGAGAGAAGTGATTGATAAAAGACGAGGTGGTGCAGGAATATTTTGTCTCCTTTACTTAATTTTCTTTCCCTCCCTCCCTCCAGGAAGAGATTGAGAGAGAAGTGATAAAGGATGAAGTAGAGCAGGCCGACCCAGACTACTGGGAGAAGCTTCTGCATCATATCCCCATCTTTTCTTTCGTTTGTTCAATCTTCTTTCCCTCCCTCCCTCCCTCCCTCCCTCCCTCCCTCCCTCCCTCCCTCCCTCCCTCCCTCCCTCCAGGACGAGATCAAGAGAGAAGTGATAAAGGATGAAGTAGAGCAGGCCGACCCAGACTACTGGGAGAAGCTTCTCCATCATATCGCCATCTTTTCTTTCCTTCATTCAATCTTCTTTCCCTCCCTCCCTCCCTCCAGGAAGAGATCGAGAGAGAAGTGATAAAGGATGAAGTAGAGCAGGCCGACCCAGACTACTGGGAGAAGCTTCTCCGCCATCATCCAGTGTTCTCTCCTTCATTCATTCTTCTTTTCTTCCCTCCCACCAGGAAGAGATCGAGAGAGAAGCTTCTTCACCTTTATTCTCCTTCATTCAATCTTCTCTTTTCCTCCCTCCCTCCAGGAAGAGATCGAGAGAGAAGTGATAAAAGACGAGGTGGAGCAATGTGACCCAGACTACTGGGAGAAGCTTCTCCATCACAACCTCATCTTTTCTTCCTTGATTGGACCTTCATTCAATTTTCATTCCTTCCCCCCTCCAGGAAGAGATCGAGAGAGAAGTGATAAAAGACGAGGTGGAGCAATGTGACCCAGACTACTGGGAGAAGCTTCTCCATCACAACCTCATCTTTTCTTCCTTGATTGGACCTTCATTCAATTTTCATTCCTTCCCCCCTCCAGGAAGAGATCGAGAGAGAAGTGATAAAAGACGAGGTGGAGCAATGTGACCCAGACTACTGGGAGAAGCTTCTCCATCACAACCTCATCTTTTCTTCCTTGATTGGACCTTCATTCAATTTTCATTCCTTCCCCCCTCCAGGAAGAGATCGAGAGAGAAGTGATAAAAGACGAGGTGGAGCAATGTGACCCAGACTACTGGGAGAAGCTGCTCCGCCATCACTACGAACAGCAGCAGGAGGACTTGGCCCGCACGCTCGGCAAGGGCAAGCGCATCCGCAAGCAGGTCAACTACAACGACGCCGCGCAGGAGGAAGAATCCGGTAAACAACAACTGATTGTTTATTTTTTTGTTAAGTTGACATATCTGATTATAATGTTCCACGTAATGAATCTGGTAAACAATAACTTTTTGTTTGTTTGTTGACCGGACATACATGATACCGATGTTTCACTGGAGTAATCTGGAAAACAACAACTGTTTATTTGGTTGTTTATTTAGCTTGACGTATATGACAATGCACAGTCAACCATTGGTTGGTTGGTTGATGGGTTGTTTATATTTCAGTTGGGTTATGAAGGAAGTTTAGGCCACACAAATTTAATGTCTTTAAACTTGGCTCTTAGATTTTAAAGAATAATTGATTGGAATATATCTGCATGAAAACAGAGTCTGAGACTGAGCAAGAGGAAAGTCTGTACCTTGACACACAAAGTTTCACGGAATGAACAAAGTCAGATGCAAGTTTTCATTGCAGCCCTCTGTCTTCTCTTTGGGAAATCTTACTTGGAATTGTCCAAGATCCAAGGAAAGTTTTGGTGCTAGAACAAGATTGCTTCCTTACTGAGAAAAGGATAGACTGATAGACAAGGGAATGTGCTTTTGACATTTTTCCCTGTACAGCATCTGTGTGAATGGAATGTTTGTAACTTGATACACAAAGTTTCATGGAGTGAAGTCAGAAGCAAGTTTTCATTTATCTGTTTTCATTATGCCTATTTGACTTGGAAATGTCCAAATGAGATCCAAGGAAATTTTTGAAGCTAGAACAGGGCAGATTCCTGACTGGGAAAAGGATAGCATTCCATGTAGATAAGGGAACGTTCTTCTGACCTTCTTCCCTGTACAGCGTGGCAGGGCGACCTGTCGGACTACCAGTCGGACTATTCCATTGGGTCAGAAGAGGGGACGGACGACGAGGACTTTGAGGACAAATCGGAAGGTACTTGTACCCCAGTGTTCTCGCCAGGCCTTTTCAGCATAGGGGGCCCTTATGCTGTGATTTGGATCCCCTATGCTGTGGTTTGGGCCCGTATGCTGTGATTTGGATTCCCTATGCTATGATTTGGATCCCCTATGCTGTGATTTGTGCCTGTATGCTGTGTTTTAACCAACAAAGGGGATTTTTCTTGTTTTGTAACAAAGGTAAAATAGCGTTGGCTATATTTCCCTATATTTGGCCCTCAAAATGCAGGAAATAGTGTTTCAGGGGGCTAAAGATGTACTAAATTGCAAGAGGAGGATTTCCCCAGACCCCTTTCAATGCTACCCAACCACGGTTCTAGCCAGCATCCGTCTTTCAGTCCTTTGGTGGAATTTTGCTGCTGGGGACAGACTAAGAATTTGCCCATTCCATCCTCTATGATGGACAAAACTCAGCATGCAAAGATATTAAAACAGATGCCATTGAACCAAGCAGAGTCTACTTGTAAAATTTGCCCCTCAAAATGCAGGAAATAGCGTTTCAGAGGGTCTAGATTTCAATTTGTCAATTTCTCAAATCTTAATTTTCCAGGGGGAGCATGCCCCCGGACCCCCCTAGGATCATTGTGCCTTTGGCGCTTTACATGATATCCAAATTCAAAATCCAGAGGACGGGAAAAAAATTAAGGCTGGCTAGAACACTGTACCCAACATTACACCATTGTGACTTTCTCTCGAAATGTCACCAAACAATTTCATTTCCATAACTTGTTGACAACTCCAGCGTTTGTTTTTGTTTGTTGTTTACAGCACGTCGAGTGGGAAAGCGAAACTATCCGACCAAGGAGTCCGACAAGCTGCCCCCTCTACTGGCCAGGGTTGGAGGTCAAATCGAGGTAAAGCAAATTTTCATCCTTAAAGCTGTGCTACGTATTATTTGGACCATACAAAAAGTAGATTTTCCTGCCATTTCTTTACATAGTAAGCTAAATCTGATAAACTCATTACCCTACCCCCTAGGGTGCCTACTGGAGGCCTGGAAGTTGTTGTTTACAGACAGGAGGGTCTAACTCTGGGGGACACTGAGATAAAACTACGTAGCATACCTTTAAATTTTTGTTATCACCTCTGATTGGACAATAGCTCAACTGGGTCAGATCTGATATCTTGTATTTACATTTTACAATCAGCTGACAACTTTCAAACAATGACATTCCCGACTAGAGTTGTATCAGAGAACTAAGGCATAGGGAAAAAATGTTGTTTCCTGTTTCCCGACCTGCTCTAGTAATACCTGCTGTCTGGTGACCCCTAGCTTTTTTTTGGGGGGGGGGGGGGTGAGCATTGAAGTCACATAGTTCCCAGTAAGAATTCAAATTCAGCCTGCTTCAAGTAAAAAAAATCTGCTTGTCCTATGTAATGAAGTTACAGTTTTTTTAAGTGGAGTTATAGCAAGAGAACTAAGAGTCATCTGGATGTTGCTTCTTTAGGTTCTCGGGTTCAATGCCCGCCAGCATAAGGACTTCCTGAACGCTGTTATTACAGTTTTGCTAAGTAGAGATGTAGCAAGAGTCACCACAATGACACAACAACGTTTGTGATGTGTTACGTCATTTGGAGGTTTGTATCGTTTTTTTTTAGGTTCTCGGGTTCAATGCCCGCCAGCGTAAGGCCTTCCTGAACGCTGTGATGTATTAATAATATTGCAGTGTTCTTGAAATAGTTGGACTGTAATTTCCAACACCAAAATTGGACTCACCCAAATTTTCGACTGTACAGCATCAGTCTTTGCCAATTTTCCTTGACAAAGACTGATGTATAAGTGTGTGTGTGAGGGTGCGGGTAAACGTGTGTTTGTGTGTCACAGTAAGCGTGAGTGTGACTGTGTGTGTGAGGGGGGGGGGGCTCGTCAGGGATATGCGCGGCAAGTCTGAGAAGAACTTCAGGTGAGAAGTCCTGTGTGTGTGTAAGTGTGTTTGTGCACATGTACATGTGAGCACTGGGAGGGGGAGGTATGTGACCGTGTGTGTGTGTGTGTGTGGCTGTTCAGGGATCTGCGTGGCAAGTCTGAGAAGAACTTCAGGTGAGAAGTCTTTATATTACATTGCTTTACCTTTTACCTGGTTTTGTGCCCCAAGAAAGTGAAGTAATGGTTTTGACTTGTGTGTGTGTGTGTGTCTGAGTGTCTGGTTTTACCACAATGTTGGTTTGTGTGTTTGTGTTCTGTGTGTGTGTGTGTGAGGGGGGGGTCTGTGTGTGTGTATACGTGTGTGTTAGTGTGTGAGGCGGGTCTGCATGTGTGTGTGTGCACGTGAGTGTGTCTGTGTTAATATGTGTGTGTGTGTGTGTGTGTGTGTTAGGGGGGGAGGACATGTGTATGTGCAATGTACTTCTGTCTGTGTCTGTCCTTTTGTGTGTGAGTGTGTGTACAATTGAGTGTAATTCCAATATGATTACTGTAATACATAATACAGCATTGCCATCCACAGTGCTGCTAAATGTGCTTTGGGACTGGGAGGGTTGCAGAGCATTCTTTGTTTTCCTATTCATAGAGCATCAATTATCAAACATGTTAATATCTTTCCTAATCCTATGCTATTGTACATTCTTTTCCCAGAGCGTACGTGTCCCTGTTCATGCGGCATCTGTGCGAGCCTGGCGCAGACAACGCCGAGACGTTTGCCGACGGCGTGCCGAGGGAGGGACTGTCCCGCCAGCACGTGCTGACCCGCATCGGGGTCATGAGCCTTATTAGGAAGAAGGTGGGTCAAAGGGCAACGTGTGAGGTCATTAGCCTTATTAGGAAGAAGGTAGGTCAAAGGGCAACATGTGAGGTCATGAGCCATGTAGGAAGGTGGGTCAAAGCGCAAGAGACTAGGGTCATGAGCCTTATTAAGAGGAAGGTTGGTCAAAGGGCAAAAAATCAGGGTCATGGGCCTAATTAGTATGTTGTATGGTCTTATTAGTAATAGTATGTTGTATGCTAGTAGAAAAGTTTATAAACTTAACAAAGGATTTGATTAGTAGATTTATCATTTCTCAGAAAGAATCTTTAAACTATGACAATGCGTCAAAGTTTCCATGATGATAATTTTCCACAGACGAAGGAATTTGAGCACATCAACGGGAAGTACAGCATGCCGGAGCTGTTCACCAATAACGAGGCGCTGGCGGCCATCATCCCGTCCCTGGCGGGAGCCTCTGCTACGCCCAGCGCCGTCAGCACACCGGGAGAGGCCACGCCGAAGTCTCAGCCGGGCTCCGAGGAACCTTCTCGTGCTGCAACTCCACAGGTAACATTGCATGGGGCTTTGACTTTAATGGGGACCTAAACCCAGAAGGGAGTGTTATTTTCCAATAGATTAGGTATGAATGAATCAGCAACAGTTTCACTTATGGTGATTGTTACTCCATAAACCTATACAGACCTTATCCATGCATTTCTTATATGTAAACACATTTTCTTCATCGTTCATTGGCATAAATGAGGGGCAATGTGTACACAAAGATAGCCAATTGTTCACAAGATATCAAACAACACATAACAAGATAGCCAAATTAGGAAAATTTGGAGGTACGTTTGTTTTATCTTTAGAAATATGTCACTGCTAGAAGAAAAATCCCTATTGACTGTGATCATACATGACTAATGAATCTCTTCAACGATAACAAGACAAGTTTTTAACATCGCCCCTCAAATTAGTTTTGTAACCACACTTTGATCAGGCCATGTCAGACACTTAAAAGAGCCTTGGAGTACAAGTTTGTCTCAATCTACATTTTCTGCACCATTCAGGTTGAGTCTTCCGACACCAAAGACGCGAAGCCTCCAGCAGCAGAGGAACCAGCAAAAGAAGAGGAGACCAGCAAAGAGAAAACGGAAGAAACGACGACTGAGAAAAAAGAGGGAGAGACGGAAGAAAAGAAAGAGGAAAAGACGGAAGCTGAGGCCACGCCTAGCGACGAGAAGCCTGCTGCAGCTGAAGAGGTGAAACCTGCAGAGGAGAAAGAACCAGAAAAACAAGAAAAAGTGAGTTCATGAATTTTAAAAGATTGATATAAGAGTGGGTTTTAAAAAAACAATCTGGTGACACTGAAACACCACAGTCATTGGGTTGTGGGCAGATGTGTTCAGAGAAAATTGTTTAACAGATAAAAGAAGTTAGTATTTTTGTGCATTTACTTAACTGTTGGCTAAAATCTTATTAAGAACAAGTTATAGACACTTAATTACTAATACTACAACAGCTTTTTGAGTTTTCTGTTTAGCAAAATTTTTCCGGGAGAGTGAAAGATGTCTCTCTGAAGGAGAAACCTCTACATCTTAAGTGAAAGTGATTGATTTATTGATTGATCAATTGATTCGTAACAGCTGGAGGAGCCGTCCACATCTGAAGTGAAGCCTGAGGAGAAGTCAGAGCCGATGGAGACAGACGCAGACTCCACCACTAAGGAGGACAAACCAGAGGCTGAGAAGGTGGGAGAAGAAAGGCTTCCTGTATCACCACTTAGTAGAGCATGTATTTAGGTAGACAGTTTGCATCTCAGATATGCTCTACAATGGTAAAGAGGGGTTAATTGCTATATTTGTATTTCTGTATTGTTCGGGTTTTTGGAAGTTCATCGTTTGCAGGCTTCTAGCTCAATGGGTAGGGACCGGACACTTCTCCATGTCTGCCACGCTGCAGTTGGGTGACTGTGATGAGGAACTACAAGTTTCTGAGGTCTTAGGTTTTACATCATGTTCTGGAAGGTGCTTCCAATCTCTGACAGTTCTCAAGAAAAAACGAGTTTAGGTTTGCGATAATAGAGACTCAACAGACTGAGTCTTAGTTCTTCGCAGTTTGACTAATCAAGGAGAATTAATTCTCAAAACAGAAGTATTTGATCCAGAAGACATTAACAATAGTTTATCTCATCTCAGGAGGAAAGTAAGGATGCAAAGGAGGAAAGCAAAGAAGAGGCAGTTGCCATGGAGACAGATGAGAAGAAGGAGGCAGCTGAAGGGGAGGAGAAGAAGGAAGAAACTAAGGAGGAAGAGAAGGAGAAGGAGACTTCTGAGAAGAAAGGTGAAATAAGAGTTCAAGGATCTTATTGCCATTAGCTTAAGAATTAATTTTGGACAAAGTAGTAAGAAAGTCTATAAGGTCTCAAAAATAGGCTTGTTTATTTTTGTTGAAAAGAAAGGTCAAATGAAGTGAAATGAAGTTCAAAGGATCATATAAGGCAAATAGTGTCTTTACTTAGAATAAAATTGTGAACAATAGAGATTACATTGAACAGATACCAGCAGAAAGCATTTTTGGGTAAAAGCATTGAAAAGTAAGTGGACATGAAGGTGCAGAAAATCACAAGACTAACAAAAGAATGGATTTTACTATAAACTAAGGAAGGTACAATAAGGTGAAAGGGTTTCAAAACTTTCTTTCTGCCTCCAGAAGTCCCAGCCGACTCCACCGAGGAGCCGGAGAAGAAGCCGAAGTCTGCCGAACCCTCGGAGAAACCAAAAGAAGAGGAAGACAAGGAGAAGGAGGAGAAGCGCGGCTTCAAGTTCAACATCGCTGACGGCGGGTTCACGGAGCTCCACACACTGTGGCAGAACGAGCAGCGCGCGCTCCAGCCCAGTCGAGAGAACGCCATCTGGCACCGCAAGCACGATTACTGGCTGCTGGCAGGCATCGTTCGGTATCCTTGGTTATTGGTAAATATATAAATTCAAGTACAGCCTGGGTACAGCCTGGCACAGTCTCAGATCTCTGCAATGCTCAATTTCTTACCCCATGTGTGGTCAAAGGACTGTAGCATTGTTCGGTATCCTTGGTTATTGGTAAATATGTAAATTCTAGTACAGACTGGGTACAGCCTGGCACAGTCTCAGATCTCTGCAATGCTCAATTTCTTACCCCATGTGTGGTCAAAGGACTGTCGGTTTTGTTTAGGCATCGTTCGGTATCCTTCGTTATTGGTTATTAATCTAAATATATAAATCCTAGTACAGACTGGGTACAGCCTGGCACAGTCTCAGATCTCTGCAATGCTCAAATTCTTACCCCATGTGTGGTCAAAGGACTGTAGGTTTTGGTTAGGGATTTAGTTTGGCTTGGCTAGCTGCTGGCTGGCATCATTCGGTATCCTTGGTTTCGCAGTCTGACTTGGTGAAGGTGACTAACACCCCAGCTCCACCTAGGTTTGCCTTCTCAACAGCCCACTCAGCGAATTTCATTGATAAGGAAAGAATGCCTCCTGTGTGTTTTTCCTCTTTCAAATCATACTTTTACATCTTGTATCATAGTGCAATTACACGTATAAACTCATGGGTGACACAAATCGAAAGTTAGGTTACCATAGTTGTTGCTCACGATTGCAGCTTTTGCTTTTACCAGTGTTTGTTGGCCAGTGAGTTGATTTTTGGAAAGAGGACTCTTGAGAGCTAAGAAAAGTGACCATCTACCTGTTCCTTAGATGCACGGTTTGATACTTTGATCTTGTTCTTACATTTCATAACTATGAAGTGTAAAGGATTTGCACGTATTTTAAACAAGGTTTTGTATCAGGATTGACAATGGTAATGTGGATTTCCAAGTTCTGGGGCCTGTGGAAATCTGATACCCTATGTCGCTGCATTTGTCAGTCCTTAACCAGTGTGTAGCCATGGTTACGGGCGCTGGCAGGACATCCAGAACGACATCTCCTACGCCATCATCAACGAACCCTTCAAGGGCGACATGGGCAAGGGCAACTACCTGGAGATCAAGAACAAGTTCCTGGCACGCCGCTTCAAGGTAGGGGGCGCCGTTTTCTTCTTTCTTTCAGTTTGCTCAGTGCAAGGCCGCATAGACTATCACTTTTAATACATCCTTAGAGCTGCTATTTTTTTGATGAAAGGGCCACAAAGCCTGCCATCACTGATTGCCTTTTTTTAATGACGCCTCAGCTAGAGTATTTTAAATGTATCTTGATCAATGAGATGTTCTGTATGATATCTTTTCAAGACTTCAATAGTTCATACATGTCTTCTTTACAAAGGTGTGCTTACTTTTCACCTCTGCAACCAATATTTAGTATTTTACTTAGTTAGAGTGAATTCTGGTATTTGGTTTCTTTTCAGTGTTAGGGCAGATCATTTGTTTAAAGAAAGACTGATGTAAAGACTGAGAAATGTTTGTTTGTTTGTTGTTTAGCTGCTTGAGCAGGCCCTGGTGATCGAGGAGCAGTTGAGAAGGGCTGCCTACCTGAACCTGACCCAGGACCCCAACCACCCCTCCATGGCCCTCAACACACGGTTAGTACCTTTCAACTTTGCACTCTAACCCTTAACCTCTAACCCTGAACCTGACCCAGGACCCCAACCACCCCTCCATGGCCCTCAACACACGGTCAGTACCCTTCAACTTTACACTCTTACCCTGACCCAGGACCCCAACCACCCCTCCATGGCCCTCAACACACGGTCAGTACCCTTCAACTTTACACTCTTACCCTGACCCAGGACCCCAACCACCCCTCCATGGCCCTCAACACACGGTCAGTACCTTCAACTCTACAGTCTAACCCTTAACCTCTAACCCTGAACCTGACCCAGGACCCCAACCACCCCTCCATGGCCCTCAACACACGGTCAGTTACCATGGCAATGTAGCTGTAGTCATGGTAACATCATTTCACCCCTAATGCTGAACAAGGATGCATGGCTCTTTGGGACTGTGAATGTGTGTTATAAGGAAAATATTTATTAAGACCATGTCTGTTGCATGGAGGATAGTCAAATCCCCAAAGAGTAAAAGATGTCTACGCATAAGGAATCTCAGGAAAGAGAAACATTGGGCGGCAACAACTGCATTTCAAAGAAGTCCTTAAGAGGGATTTGAAGGCTCTTCATAATTACAGAGATTTGTTTGTAACAGGTTTGCAAAGGTGGAATGCCTAGCAGAGAGCCACCAGCATCTGTGGTTAATGTTTGTTGTTTATCTGTTTATTTGTTTTTGTTTACAGGTTTGCTGAGGTGGAATGCCTGGCAGAGAGCCACCAGCACCTGTCCAAGGAGTCGCTAGCGGGCAACAAGCCAGCCAACGCCGTGCTGCACAAAGGTAAACAAACAAACAAACAAACAAACACAACAACAAGCCGGCCAACGCCCTGCTGCACAAAGGTGAACAAACAAACAATCACCCACAACAATCCATCCTAGACTAAAAATGCTCTGCTGTATCTTTTCAACTTTTGGAGAAATGTTTCACAGGGTTAAGCATGACATGGTGTTGAGCAGTGGTGGGTTTGTTGTCATGGTAACAGCTCACCTGTGAGACACCTAGACACACCTGTCCACCTGCGCACCTGTCTGCATGAAGCACTGTGCAGACAGGGCTTCATGGGGACATACAAGAATGTCATCTTTCAATTACATACCAGCTATTTTTTCCATATGTACAAATGTACTTCTGAATACAGGTTTGCGGAGGTTTGACAGTTGCCTACAATTCTTGTCCAACCAGATTTTCTAGCTAGAAGTTCTAGTATTGAATCGTTTCTACCAGTTCATTCTAGTGACGCTGTGATAGATTTCAGTTGAAATGTCCGGAAGTAAATCTCGGTTTTTCTATCCAGTTGTAGAGTTTGAATTGTATTCGGACGTCTAACCTTCATAGACATACTTCCGTATGTAGTTAGCAGAGCCTTTTCTGAAAGAAAAATGTTCCCTGTTCCCTGGTTAAAAATGGCTGGTGATAGATTTCAATGTAAGTAAGCAAATAACTGTGTTGCATTTGGCTGCAGTGTTGAACCAGTTCATGAACAATGTGCTGGCTCTACCTTACATTTCAGTGTTTAACCAATTGGAGGAACTGTTGAGTGACATAATAAACAAACATCCCCCCCCCCAGTGTTCAACCAGTTGGAGAAGCTGTTGAGTGACATGAAGGCAGACGTGAGCCGGCTCCCAGCCACCCTGTCCCGCGTGCCGCCGGTCTAATAATGACCGCCTGTTTCTAATAATCACCACCTGTGTCTAATAATCACCACCTGCGTCTTATTCTATTGTGCTTTATATTACAGTGTTGAACCAGTTGGAAGAGCTGTTGAGTGACATGAAGGCGGATGTAAGCCGGCTCCCAGCCACCCTGTCCCGGGTGCCGCCGGTCGCAGCCCGGCTGCAGATGTCTGAGAGAAGCATCCTGAGCCGCCTGGCGACCAGGACCGACCAACAGGTAACACTCCTGCCTTTTAGCATGTTGAACAATGTAATTATCTCCATGAAAATTGGAGAATATAGTTTTGGGTGTGTCTGTCTGTGTGTGTGTTAGTGTTTCCGGATATTTGTGGTTAGCATAACTCAAGAACCTCTGGATGGATTGCCATGATGTTTGGTATGTGGGTAGGTGTTGGGAAGACGAAGGTCAAGGTCAATTTTGGCCCCCCTGGTATGTGACCTTGGCACTGCAGCAGAAATTTCGGGGGTTTTTTATCTTAAGACCTGGGTGTGCTATGGTCTTTATTTTTTGGTGGCAGATAGCTTGTTTGTGAAGTTTGTACTGCTTTCATGATTTGCATTTACACCCAGTTATTTTATCCACATAAAGAGTCTAGTCCTCTCCCTACTATATATATTAGATTTGTCTTCTTCCGTTCAGCACCCACAATCTTGATGAAAATTATTATGGCTCTTTGTGCTTTGCAACAAATATGTTACTGCAGCATAAACCAGATGGGCGCATTTGTGCTTGATATAGGGGTACCATATTGTTAGGTGATGAATCATGCTGTGAGTTTACTTATCTTGCAATTCTTCTTGTGTCAATGGTAATTTACAGTTAGGTAAACTTTCTTTTGCAGACAGACATTTTTTTAAGCAATCACATTTTCTTCGTTTCACAGGGCCAGGCTACGCAGGGCGGGCTATACAACCCAGCCTCTCAGAACCCCTACGCCAACTACCACACGCAGGGCTTCGGACCATTCGCAACCACCCTCAACCAGTACCGGCCCCAGCAGCAGCAGTTCAGCTTCAGCCAGATGCCCACTCACAGTAAGTAACCTCTCCACTCTGACCTTTCACCCCTGCACCTTGCCCTTTGCAACAACCCTGAACCTGTACTGGCCCCAGCAGCAGCAGTTCAGCTTCAGCCAGATGCCCACTCACTGTAAGTAACCTTTCACCTCTGACCTGTAGAACAGTAACCTGTCACCTCTACTCTTTGTCATGACCTGGAACCACTACTGCCAGCAGCAGCAGTTCAGCTTCAGTTCATTTACAGTAACCTCTGGCCTCTGACCTGTAGAACAGTAGCCTTTTGACTCTTTGAACTTTACTACCAAAAAGTACACTGTCCACATTCTTATTTCATTTTCTTATTTTACAAGATATTTTACCGTCCGTCCTCTTTGTATCCCAGCACCTTCAGTACAACAGTTTTCAGTGGTATCCAGGCCCTCTTGCTTTTGTTAGGGACATGTTTAGGCCATTTTGCAAGACATGTCACCTTCCATCTTTCTTCTACCCCAGCCCCTTCAGTGCAGCAGTTCCCCAGCTGTATCCAGGTGCAAGCGTCCGGCCCGCGGCCCGGTCAGCAGCACCTAACCAAGAATCAGCTCACCATTGTTAGGGAGATGTTTAAGACTTGTCTAAGACATTTTACAAGATATTCATAGTCCCTCGCTTCTCTTCTTTCCCAGCCCCATCAGTTCAGCAGTTCCCGAGTGGTATCCAGGTCCCAGCGTCCGGCCCGCGGCCGGGCCAGCAGCACTTGACCATGAACCGTTCCCAGCCGACCAGCTCTTTACTATTGTTAGGGGCGTCTAAAAACATGTTTAACACATCTTATCATCCCTTCTCTTCTACCCCAGCCCCATCAGTGCAACAGTTCCCGAGCGGTATCCAGGTCCCAGCATCCGGCACGCGGCCGGGCCAGCAGCACCTGAACATGAACAATCTCCACACTGTTTTAGGGACATGTTTAAGACAATTGTTCAAGATATTTCACTTCTCTTCTACCCCAGCCCCTTCAGTGCAGCAGTTCCCGAGCGGTATCCAGGTCCCAGCGTCCGGCCCACGGCCGGGCCAGCAGCACCTGACCATGAACCGGTCCCAGCCGACCAGCTCTCCGCTGGGCTCCCAGCCGGCCTCGACCTCGGGTAACTACTACAGCACCATGCTGAACAACGCCTCCAGCGCCATCTCCAACCCCAGTAAGTCTTCTTCTTCGACTCTTTACGTCTCAGAAAACGGTCAGCCACTCACGACTTCAGTTAGTTACTAGTGCCTCTCATGGCTATTGACCTATTTTAACAAGCATTGCAAATATGTTTAGACTAGAAAAATGCCTCCAGCGCCATCTCTAACCCCAGAAAGTCTTCTTCTTCGACTCTTAACGTCTCAGAAAATGGTCAACAGCGTCAGCCACTCAGCTTCTGGCGACTTAAGTCAGTCACTAGTGCTTCTGGCTAACAAGTCTTACTGTAGGAGTTATTGTAAGCAGTATAACAATGCACCTATTTTAACAAGCATTGCATTATTTTTAGATTTGATACTTTAACAACGCCTCTAGCACCATTTCCAACGCCAGTATATCATCGTCTTCTGCTCTTTATGTCTCGGAAAACGGTCAACAACTTCTGTCACTCACACTCATTGGACTCTAACTAACTTAACCCTAACGCCTAACCGCATAACCAATATGTATTATTAGTGCCTAACAGCTACCTTGGGAGGGTGGGGGTTAAGAAAAGCACTGGAAGGATGGCAATTCTTGTGTTATTCTTATCTAACATTACTACTAGTACTAACTTTGCTTGTAGAAATCTATTCATTCTGTTTTAATCTGCTATTCGTCTCCTTACTGCAATCTTACCAGTCACACTGGCTTACCAGGGTGTGAAGTGGACAGTTTTGCAAGTTCAGTAAAAAGTTTGGTTCTGAAACAACCTTGCTGTCATTCCAAGTCTCTCTGTCAACCTAAATAGAAGCTTTTTGTACTAATGTTTGGTTGAAGTGTGTGATATAGAAAAATAAAAAAAACATACTATTGTCCTTTGCTCTCCGGACTCAACAGAGTGGCAGCCAAAATTAGACAAAAAAATTACAAAAGGTTTGAAAGAAGCATGGACAACCAGATTGCATTAAGAGTTTATCCCAAGCTACCAAAGTTCAAGTTTTCTCTCTAGGATTATTAAGACACAAGCCATGCACAGGGCTTTCCCCAAGCAAAGGAATGATACATACAATCATACATTATCTAATGGATCAGGACCTGGCTGGTACATATTTTACTCCATAGAGCCCTAACTAACATTGCTTACGATAGTCTCTGTCAGGGTTGTAGCCAGCACCTGTCCTTCAGTCCTTTGAAGGAATTTTGCATCTTGGGACTGAAAAAAGTTTTCTCCATTCCGTCCCCTGGGACGGACAAAAATTGATATTGTAAAGATATAAAAAAAAAACTGAAACCCATGTGTTCTTCTTCACCAAAACAGATGCCATTGAACAGCTTAGTCTAGAAGCAAAATTTGCACCTCAAAATGCAGGAAATGGTGCTTCAGATAGAGGGTCTTGATTAAAAATTTTTCTGGGACCCAGACCCCCTAGAAATGACGCGCAACGTCACACCATGCCTTCGGTGCTCGATAGGATTCCCATTCAAAATCAAGGGGACTGAAAATGATTTCAAGCTGGCTACAACCATAGTCTCTGTCTGTTTCTCTCCCTGTCTGACTGACTCACGCTAACTCTTCCTCACCTCCTCTCTCCTTCCAGTCGGGCTCGGAGGGTCGGAGCTGGGCTACGGGCCGCCCCCGCCTCCGCACCTATCCCAGAATTCCCTATCCGGGTTGTTCGGGAGCCGCCCCTCCGCCATGGGTCTGCTCGGCGACCCCAGTTTCGTTCACGGGGCGTTGGGAGGTACGCACTCCCTCTCCAAATCTCACTTAGGTGTCGTGGTAACGTCGTTGGTGAACGTGGCTTTTTTCGTTAGTGACGCAGCCTTGCTTTTGGAAAAAAAGAAACTTGACCATCCCGCAAGTCATTCGCAGAACGCCCCTTTCAATTCCCTTGTCCTCCCGCTACCATTGTGCCGTGTACATTGTGACGTAGCCTGCTTTTCTAGCAAAAAGCCTCGACCATGAAAACATCCTGCAAATCATCCGCAGAACGCCCCTTTCAATTCCCATGTCCTTCCGCTGCCATTGTGTCGTGTACATTGTGACGTAGCCTACTTAAAAAAACACAAACGTTACCTTAAGAATCATCCCGCAAGACGCCTTTTTCGCAAAAACGCCCCTTCCAAATCCCCCACGCCTTCCACCATTGTGTTGTATCCATTGTGATGTATTTTTGCTTGCTGAAATGTGGACTTTTTGCTGTCTACCCTTCAAAAGGAACATCTGCCCCCCTCCCACCCAGTATCCCATTGTGGTGTAAACCATGGCTAAGGTCATGGTTCATAGGTCATCTCTTATCATCTTCCAGGTCATAGGTCGTTCTCATGCCGTTGTTCCATCCAACAGTTTGCAGTTACGCTCACAATCGCCTTTTCATTATATCTTTCCGAACGCATTTTTGTTTTGTTTTAAAGTCTACATTTAGGTCTTTGTGATTTGTAAAGAAAAACCACCATTATCTAGTATTATTAAGTTTTTATTGAATATTACCAAAATGTCGTTAACATCTCATAATGTTACCATGGATGCTCCTGACAGAATCACCATCACATCCCGACCAGACCACACCCTCTCGACAACTCTCCTAACTTCATTCCCTTCCCTCTCAATCCTTCTCTCTTCCTGCAATCTATAGAACCCAGTAGACTGACCATACTCTGTCCAATGCTCATATCTATACTGGCTTTTTGCATTTGACGTCATTGCGCCATGTTGGAGTGCAGTGTACGTCTGTTACACATGACAACGTGCTTTTGCTGTACCCCAATATGGTCACCAAGGATTTCAGATAATTGGAATTATCATGATGTCAAAAAAGCCTGTATAGTACCATTTTCCTTTTCATTCAATCCAACTATCTTTAAAATATTGCCTATGATTTTGCTAACCTACAAGGTTTTATTAGTGATATTTGAATATAATGTTAATAATGAGTGCTTTAGGCTTGTCCAGTCATTGGTTTATCATAAGTTGGAGGTTCAATATATGAAATTCATATGTACACACACAAAAAATATGATTTTGAAATCTTTCACCCCATTAATTTTCAGTGCACAATTCTCCTGCCACTGCCAACTTTGGCAACTAAAATCAGGCACTGGAATTCTAATGCACTGGACAGCCTTTGGTGCTCAACCTATGTATAGCTGCCTACTGTGCTGCTTTGCTAGTGCCTGTGGCTGCTTATAACCTTTGACCTTCCCGCTGCTTATGCTAACAGCTAGAGCCGGACCTGTCTGCTGCTGCCTTGTTGTGAGATTTCTGAAGTGGATGTTGTGATGATGCTTTCTTTTTCTATTTTTGTTATCATGCTACAATTATTTGGGAAGTTTAGATTTAAGTGTGATGATTCTGAAGAAATAAATTTGATTTGACAAATTAGGCCACACTATTTCAATTGGTTGCTTCAAAGTAGAGTCAAAACTGGCCAAAAAGACCACTTAAAGGACTGATACATACAGTCAAAACTGCCCAAGAAGGCCATCCAGAGGAATGATAAAATCTGGTCACTATTGACAGGACTGGTCAGTATTGACAGGATACTTAATGCTTGTTTCAAAAGTGACAAATGTAAGTACCAAAAAGTGGTCTCATTGGTCCTTATATACGTGTAGAGGTGGTCACTTGTACAGGTTTGACTGTATTAAAAGATTATTGTTCTCTTGATTGTTTTCCTATCATTTCTATGACTTTCTTAGTTTCATATCCTAGAATGTAAAATGTTGCTACCAAGGTGATTTTGTCAACCATAGAAGCTTTGGATGAACTGAAAACATGTATTTTTAGATGTTCCTGTATGAAATGGTACAGTCCTTTTTGACAGTATCTTATGCTTTGATGTTGGGTCGGTCCACTTACCATTGGGGTGTGATATGTTTTTCTCCTCTGTAAATAGAAACTATGAAATGTTCTCTTTGTTCTCCCTACCCAAGATCCGCTGTTTCCTATCTTAACAGAGTCGTCGGGGGCAACGGGCGCCGCGGCAACGGTCGTTCCAGATACGTCGAAACCTGACACATCAAAGGGAGGCAGCGAGAAGGGAACCAAAGGGGAGGTCATTTGCATAGACGATTGAACCAAGCGCGCGAATGACCCATCCTGGGGCCCCCTACACATCGGCCGATCTAAGGACATCCTTCTGAACGCATCACCACTCACCAAAAATTCGAGACACAAATAAAGATAAGATACACACGTGACGAATAAAGGAATTTCTGGGATAGATTAAGAAATGAAGAAAGCTCAAGGTGTTCAAATCTGGTTGAATCTGTAAAGGCTGTCTTCAGAATTCACAACTCACCAAAAATTCGAGACACAAGTAAAGATAATGACGTGACAAAATTAAGGACTTTCTGGGTTACAGCTGAAGAAAGCTCATGTCACATCTGGAAAGGGTTTCTTCAGATTTCATTCACAACTCACCAAAAATATGACACACAAGTAAAAAGGGCACAAACGTTCAGACTTTGACATTTTCTTTGGTAGGGACGAAGATAGCTCGAATAGATGTTCAAATCTTTCAAGTCTGTCTTCAGAACACATCACAACACACCAGAAACCGCTTCAATTCATGTAGGAAACTGAAGAAGAAAAAGTGTTCAAACTTTAAAAATTCTTGGGCAGGTGTAAAGAAAGCCCAAGTAGATGTTGAATGGTATGATGTAACCGTAGCTTGTGTAATACATGACTGTGCAAGGTGGTGTAAATAAGTGCATCACCCTCTTTTGTACCTGTAACATTGGAGTTGTAACTGTAGTATGTTTAACGCGGTGATGATGTAATGTTGTATACTACAACTTCGAGTCTAACTCGACAACGGTAACACAGACTTAAACCTCTTCGACGAATTCTGCAACCTTCTCGGCATGCAATGTTGGATCCGCCTCCGAGGCGTGGCCAAAAACGCTGCTCAAAGAAGGGATTTGAGAATTGCCAATGTTTTGGTCAACGTGCCATGAGACGTTCTGCGCATGACTGTGTCTTATCAGCTTCTTAGATGTCACTAGATGTAAGACAAACTGTATCACTTTCTATATAAGTTTACTATAACCCCTAAGTTCAGAAAATGTGGTTAGTTACTTACTAAAAAGAGTCTAAGACAATAGGTGGACAAGTGTGATAAAAGATGTTAAGGAGACTTTGTAACGTGAATTGGTAGAGTTCATCTGTAATAATATTCTTGTAGAGTAACGTTACGTTTTGCTTGTAACCTTGTTGTTGCAGTTGTCAACATTCCATTGGAAGTTGCTTCACTGTTTCGCAATGTAAGTCATGAAATGATGGTTTTATTAAAACCAGAAAAAAAACATATCTGGCTTCTTTTCCTGTGTTAATCTTTGAAGGAGTTCATTATGATAATTGTTTATTGATTGTTTTACCAAGACTATCTCTAAATACATTGTAGATTTAAATTGATATTGGGCGGGCTACTATAAGCGAGATTTAATCAGGCTAATTTACACCAAGGATATAGGTAAGGCCACGTTGATTATATGGATGACATCCTCTGGGAACCCCAAAACTGATGCAAGCGTACGAATAAAAAAATGTTTGGCGAAAAAAAGTTGCTTTTGTTATGAAATCTAAGTGGTTTGGAAGTTTGAACAAATATCTAACAATAGATTTTGTTTTCACATACGCTGGCATTAGTATATGTTTTCTGATATTGATATTTTTCATCAACATATATGCATAACATATTTGCTCCTTTTGCAGATGCTTTATTTGGTTTAAAGCATGGGTGAAAACTTTTTTTTCAACAAAGGTTAATTCTCTGTCATCAACCGGAGGTAACCGGACAAATGCAAGACTTCATTTTTTTCGACCTACAGAACAACGCAGCAATGAACAAAGGGGTGGAAAGTTCCATTCCTCGAGGCGGTTACTTGTTTGTAATACGTTAAATGAAGTGTTCAAGATCAACCTATAGGACTAGTGACGTTTTTGACGTGTCTATAGCACATAGCAAACATATGTCATGTACGTTATGATGTTTATTATTTGATCTTAAATTGTAAACGTTTGTGTGGTTTGGGGAAAAACTAAATGATTTTAGAAAAAAAAGTTTTGTTTCTTGACCTCGTCTTCGATCTATCATAGCCGCTATGAAAGGTGTATTACTATTAAAGTGGGTTCATTGTCCGGAAGTGGTCAAGCAGGTTGAACAGGGCGTCACTGTTGGCCATGCCCAAATCATCTGTCGCCTTCTTTGGGACCATTTTTTTTAATAAACATAGAAAGAAGTTGAAACTTCTTTTTTTTTCTATCTATGTTTTGCAAATCCAATATGCAACGAATTTGAAAGGGGCTGTGTAAAAACTAGTATCATTCATGTATCAATCATACCACTATAGTTCCAATCATAACTTCACCTGGCTCATGAGATCGAAAATCTAGAATAGCCCAATTCATAATATTTCTTTCATTCTTCATTTTAGTTTAAACGTCAGTGGTCACTGCTCCTTACTCTCCAAGCAGAGGTTAGGCTCCGGCTGTTTGTAGTTGTTTTTTACCTTTTTTAGTCGCGGCCGCGAGACATCAAGAAAGAGTACAAAATAGAAAGCCCGATAAAAACAACTAAAAAAACGTCAAAAAACTGCCAGAGCCTAACCTCTGCTTGGAGAGTAACTGTCCCCCACGTAACCCCTATTCTTAGCCGAACTGCACCCCTGATATTCATCGGCCACAATCATACATGGGTCAATTATTCAGTTAATGACCGGGCGAATGAATTGTTGAACAGGGCAGTGCTTGGTGAAGATTATTTCGTTTCTTTGTCCCGCCTCTTTCCCTTGCTTTTAAACTTTTGTCGCTGTCCTGGGTAATATGCCAGATATCTTATTTTAGATTTAGATATATCTTTTAGACTAAAAAATTACCAACAGTGACTTGTATATCTTCTTAAGAAATCTGCATCGTAAAAATGTCCCTGCTACAACTACTTGATGAACTCGACCATGACTCAGAAGGTGTGTCTTGTTCATGGGCCGTTCCAAAAAAGAATACCGAGGGGTGGGGGGTAATGACATAGGTCTTGGACTCTAGGACTTGGGGGGGGGGGGGGGTGAAGCCTTGGTAGTACGGCTGAGGGCGGTCAAGTTGAAACCCACTGAGGACAGCAGAACTTAGGTGGACTTGGCGTTAGGACTCGGGACTTAGGGGGTTTGCAGATTGGGGTGGGCTGTATTCTCTTTTTTCTTTGGAAGGGCCCAATATGACGTTAGAGGTAGCAGCGTGCTATTTTTGTTTTGAGGAAATGTACATTACGTCAAATAGGACGTGTGACTGTCGTCCGGTAGCCGTGCCATTTTAACGCCTTGGATACGTATCTCACTTTCAGATACGACAGGACAAAGTGGAGAGATTTGGAGCTTTGAAGAAAGACTGATTGCGACTACAGGCTGTTCAGACCAC
>NC_049992.1:1887233-1891990 GCF_000003815.2 Branchiostoma floridae | reverse complement strand
ACCTATCCTTGGTGCTGACTCACATTCACACATAGGCAGACAGACCTGTCCTTTGTGCTGACTCACATTCACACATAGGCGGACAGACCTGTCCTTGGTGCTGTGTCACATTCACACATAGGCGGACAGACCTGTCCTTGGTGCTGGCTCACATTCACACAAAGGCAGACAGACCTGTCCTTGGTGCTGACTCACATTCATACATAGGCGGACAGACCTGTCCTTGGTGCTGACTCACATTCACACATAGGCAAACAGACCTGTCCTTGGTGCTGACTCACATTCACACATAGGCAGACAGACCTGTCCTTTGTGCTGACTCACATTCACACATAGGCGGACAGACCTGTCCTTGGTGCTGTGTCACATTCACACATAGGCGGACAGACCTGTCCTTGGTGCTGGCTCGCATTCACACAAAGGCAGACAGACCTGTCCTTGGTGCTGACTCACATTCATACATAGGCGGACAGACCTGTCCTTGGTGCTGACTCACATTCACACATAGGCAAACAGACCTGTCCTTGGTGCTGACTCACATTCACACATAGGCAGACAGACCTGTCCTTGGCGCTGAGTCATATTCACATAGGCAGACAGACCTATCCTTGGTGCTGACTCACATTCACACATAGGCAGACATACCTGTCCTTGGTGCTGACTCACATTCACACATAGGCAGACAGACCTGTCCTTGGCGCTGAGTCATATTCACACATAGGCAGACAGACCTGTCCTTGGTGCTGACTCACATTCACACATAGGTGAACAGACCAGTCCTTTGTGCTGACTCACATTCACACATAGGCAGACAGACCTTTCCTTGGCGCTGAGTCATATTCACACATAGGCAGACAGACCTGTCCTTTGTGCTGACTCAAATTCACACATAGGCGAATAGACCTGTCCTTGGTGCTGACTCATATTCACACGTAGGCAAACAGACCTATCCTTGGTGCTAACTTACATTCACACATAGGGGGGCAGACCTGTCCTTGGTGCTGTCTCACATTCACACCTGTCCTTGGTGCTGACTCACATTCACACATAGGCGGGCATGACTGTGCTTGATGCTGACTCACATTCACACATAGGCGGGCAGACCTGTGCTTGATGCTGACTCACATTCACACATAGGCAGACAGACCTGTGCTTGGTGCTGACTCACATTCACACATAGGCAGACAGACCTGTGCTTGGTGCTGACTCACATTCACACTATTCCACATGGTGATAAGAAGTAAATAAACGCTGCTCATAACTGGAATGAAGGTTTATTGATTTATTTATCTACAGGGGTAGATTTCCGTCATCTCAAAAATGAGACATGTCACATTTTCCCACAGCTCTACTCTTTACTGTTGGGAAACGGTTTAAGAAAATACAACAACATGCTGTAATAATGCACGCAAACTACTCCCATAGGAAGTTTTATATATTAGTCAAATAGAGTCTCAGTAAATCCTTCCTAAATCTGCTCCGGCTGAAAGTCACTTGAATCCTCTCACTTCAGCGATGACCTGATAAGAAAAAAGCGGATATACTTAGTACTGAAAGTGACAGCTGTGGTGAAAGAGCTTTCAAGTACTATTGAAATCAGGTTGTGGTAGTTGAATAGGTGACCAGCAGCTTTAATATTAGGAAAAATATATACTGTCTTATAAGGTAGAAACGCCAGGGTTGATATCTTCTATTATATATGTGATAATCTTCATAACAAAATGTTAACAGATTTTATTCTGAAGATGTCCTGAGGAAGATGTGAAGGAACTCAGAAGTTTAAACAGTCAGCGGTAGGTAAGGCTGCAGTTTTCTTTACGAAGGTAACAAAAATCAATTTACGGAGTCTCGGGCTATACGGTTGATTGCACGCGAACTCACACTCGCTTATTTAAAGTTACCAAGTAGTAAAGTATATAAACTCGGCACAAAAAGTTTGGAATATCAACTTTGGCTGATCATATTTCCGTTGTTTCTGCATCAATTTCAATGTGTTA
The DNA here is from genome assembly GCF_000003815.2 of Branchiostoma floridae. NCBI lineage: Eukaryota > Metazoa > Chordata > Leptocardii > Amphioxiformes > Branchiostomatidae > Branchiostoma > Branchiostoma floridae. The sequence goes on along the minus strand of NC_049992.1, from coordinate 1,889,993 downwards.
TATAGCAATAGAAAGCGTGTATGGTTTTCATTTCCATGGTATCAAACTCTTTATGATCATAAATTCGTGGAACGAGCACCATGGCTGCTTGCCTCAGTGGGTCGCGAAAAAAAGTGCCCAAATTTCCCTTCTTGTGTCACACTATCATACTGTTGGTATGGGTGCGGGTGTCAAAGGTTCAATCTATCCTTTTTTCACGTAATCTTTGGTATACACGCTTTCTATTGATATATAACACATTGAAATTGATGCAGAAACAACGGAAATATGATCAGCCAAAGTTGATATTCCAAACTTTTTGTGTCGAGTTTAGTATATAGTAACCCTTCTAACTGACGAACTAACGTTAAAGTAGTCTAATACATTGTATCTAAAAAAAGCGCACCTAAAATACATCGAATACGCAGCCCGACTGCACATCTGTTTGACAGTTGGCGCGGCAGTATTTGGTTACATCACACTGAACTACCTGCCACGGCTACAAGCGTTGTTTGGTGCTACCCCCTGTCATTCAAGACTTGGGCCTGTTTACGTCGGACCCATTGTGGGCAGTTTTCAATGGCACCGCGACTATTACTCTACTCCTCTTGCGTCGTGCTATTTGTGCTTACATACATGCAGCAAAGCTAAGTATGTTCATGGATACGCCTGTAACAACTGCAAAGATTTGGAAAGCACAACTGTTGTTGTTGAATACATAGATTTTACATTGAATGAGACTACTGATACAAAATGTTTGAAACTTTGAACTCACGTATATGTCAGCAGGTAGATACCAAACATTGGTGACGACCTCGAACAAGTTTTGAAGCTTCCCCTGACTACTTCACTTCCCTTCTTCCTTCCACAAGAATAGGACTACGTCACGTCCTTCCAAAGAAGTTTAGTTGTCCTTTAAGTGTCTATTCTCTACTGTTGTCCACTCGGGAAAACTCGATGCGAGAGAGTCGGGATCGGGCCTGGGCCCCCGCCGCTCTACCCCCAACTGTGGGCCTCGCGCGTCGGTCCGCCTTTTACACAACACGTCAGGTGTAAAAATACCTGCCTCAGGCCAGGTTGCCATGACGTGCATACCTGCCGTGCCAACATAACCAATCAGCGTGTGCCACCGACTTCAGAGGCCATGGAAAAGCAACAACAGCGTCTAGGGTATGTTCTGAGTAAACTACAGTATGAATGCGACATAGGATTTCGATGTTGTTGTGCCACGACGAACCCCCAGAAGGTCACCTATTAGTACAGCACTATAACGATTTTGTTTACACCAAACAATACAAACAGGACACACACACACACTGTAGGCGTTTTGTACCTAACATACCGCCAAGTTCTGGGAAGAAGGCAGCTTCACTTAAGATTTCATCCTGTGATGAATTTTATACTGAAAAGAGTCTCTTCACATTTCTTATTTTTCGATTTGTGATGTTTTCGAATAAAATGACACAATATACATAATTTTCTTTCATATTCTATTGTTTGTCTGTCAATTAATTCATATTTCTGCCGACCATGCCCGGCTCTCCCCTGACGAGATTTTAGATCTAATTGTTATAATCAACCTTTAGAGTAAACGTATTTTACGCCCCGCAACCTGCCCTACCATGCCACAGGTGTAACGGTGCGTGACTGTATCTGGGTCTGGGTTGTCATGGAGCGTTGACCTGTTGTTTGCAAACTTGTCAATCACCTGCCAATGACGTGCAAATGTTACCTCAGCAGCAGTGTCAGGTCTGTTTGTTTTCCCAGTGAGAAAAGTCTATGTGAACAAATAGAATTGGGTGTCCTAAACTACCCGACTAAGAGCCCCTTTTGCTACGCTGCCTTGTTATTATAGATGAATCTTAGCTTCGTTAAGTTATCATGAAATACGTCTTATACAAAATGACTTGTTTGTGAATACGTGAATCTAAAGCCTTATACGATTGTTTTTCTGGGTTTATTAGCTTTTGACATATCCGATGGCAGCCAGCATCAAAACTCGTTGCGCACGCCAGCTGTCTTATTTCTTTCCGTTTTCAAGTTTTATTCAACGAAACAAAAGTATGATAACCATCCAGTACAAAATAAGAGAGTATGAGATAATCATATCCAGCAAAATTGATATGAAATAATTATATGTACAGAAACATATGAAATAATATCAACAAGCAGAAATAATATAAACAAGAATGAACTGAACAGAAAAGCATGAAATAATTATAATAGAAAGCTGCCTTATTTCTTAATTACTTGTTTAGAATGCGTATACCTTACTAAACTGCGTAATAACGTTTTCTAGAGAGCACTTTGTCCTTGCTGACTCACATTCACACATAAGCGGTCAGACCTGTCCTTGGTGCTGACTCACATTCACACATAGGTGGACAGACCTGTCCTTGGTGCTGACTCACATTCACACATAGGCGGACAGACCTGTCCTTGGTGCTGACTCACATTCACACATAGGCAGACAGACCTGTCCTTGGTGCTGACTCACATTCACACATAGGAGACAGACCTGACTCACATTCACACACAGGCGGGCAGACCTGTCCTTGGTGCTGACTCACCTTCACACATAGGTGGACAGACCTGTCCTTGGTGCTGACTCACATTCACACATAGGCAGACAGACCTGTCCATGGTGCTGACTCACATTCACACATAGGCAGACATACCTGTCCTTGTTGCTGACTCACATTCACACATAGGCAGGCAGACCTGTCCTTGGTGCTGACTCACATTCACACATAGGCAGGCAGACCTGTCCTTGGTGCTGAC